>NC_080042.1:93460575-93760575 GCF_012489685.1 Lotus japonicus
TGAATGTACGATACCACCTGAGTATCGTCGCAGTCGGCATGCTTCCAGAATTCCTTTACCAATCTATCATATACCGGTCCTCGAAGTCTGTTGAAGTAATTTCCCCAACCTTGAGCTTGGACTTCAGGACCAAGATCATACCCATTTGTAGCCAGGTTGTCGAGGTTGAATCTCCATTCTGCCAGGACTTGGAGTTCCTCAGGAGGATATACGCAGTGAACGGCACAGCCCCGTTCTGCAATTGGAACACTCTGTTCTTGAGCTTGACCTTGATCTGATGTCGGATTCTCAGGGCCCCTTTGACCCGTTGCTAGACCAACTACCATGTGAGGGAACTGGGGTGCATCTGCAGTAGCTCTTCTGGTTTGTCTCACCATTTTGAATTTGTTGAAGGTTTGAGGTAGAAGATGAAGGTTGAAGGATGAAGAGAGATCGAGAGAGAAAACGAGAATAGCGGTTTCGAAAAAGCAGAGAGAGCGAGAGTAAAAACCGGAAATGAAAGAGATCGTGTGTGTATAGTGGGTTTTGGCAAATAACCGTTGTTGATTCAAAAAGCACTTAAGATCAACGGTTGAAAATTAAAGATAGATAGTAACAGTAAAATACACAAATCACACACAGGAGAGAAGCATATCTACACGCAATCATAACAGACTGTCACACGGGCACAAGGAACTATGCATCAGAAATACTGACACACGTGTTGTTGTCTCAGCTTCAGAGTCAGTACCAGTGGGTACACACACTCTGATTGAGTTACCTTCTGGACTAGACATCTTCTGATCAAGAAGTATCATAGTCAGAGGTTCTGATCCATCTTCACTCTGGACAAAAGTCCATGTTTAGATTTTTCAGAATAAAATTAAATCTATCCTCTGCTAAGGGCTTTGTAAAGATATTTGCCCATTGATGGTCAGTATCAACAAACTTCAGAAGAAGTACGCCCTTCTGTACATAATCTCTAATAAAGTGATACTTTACCTCAATGTGCTTTGCCCTTGAATGCAAGATAGGATTCTTACTCAATGAGATTGCAGCAGTGTTATCACAATAGATTGGGATATTGCTCTCAAGGATCTGATAATCCTCCAGCTGATGTTTCATCCAGAGCATCTGAGTGCTGCATATTGCTGCTGAGATATATTCTGCCTCTGCAGTTGATAGTGCAATGGTTGATTGCCTCTTGCTTGCCCATGAGACTAGATTGCTTCCCAGAAATTGACAATTTCCGGAAGTACTTTTTCTCTCTGTTCTATCTCCAGCATAATCAGCATCACAGTAACCTGAAAGCTTATACTCTGATGTTTTCTTATACATCAAGCCAAGGTTAGTGGTGCCTTTCAGATACCTTAGGATCCTCTTAACAGCAGTTAAGTGGGTTTCCCTTGGATCTGATTGGAAACGAGCACATAAGTGAACACTAAATAATATGTCTGGCCTAGATGCAGTTAAGTATAGAAGTGAACCTATCATGCCACGATAGAGCTTCTGACATACTTTACCACTTTTATCTTCTTTCTCCAGAATGCATGTAGGATGCATTGGAGTCTTGGCCACTGTAGATTCCAGCATATTGAACTTCTTCAGAAGTTCTTTAGTGTACTTGCTCTGATGGATATATGTTCCTTCTGGTGTTTGATCAACTTGTATTCCCAGAAAGTACTTTAATTCTCCCATCATACTCATCTCAAATTCAGCCTGCATCATCTCAGAAAATTCTTTGCATAGAGATTGATTAGCAGAACCAAATATAATATCATCAACATAAATTTGCACAATTAAGATATCATCTTTATAAGTCTTGCAAAAAAGAGTTGTATCTACTTTACCCCTTACAAACTCATTCTCCAGAAGGAATGAGCTAAGTCTCTCATACCATGCTCTGGGAGCTTGCTTCAGACCGTAGAGTGATTTCTTCAATTTGAACACATGGTCTGGTTTCTTCTCATCTTCAAAACCTGGGGGTTGATGAACATAGACTTCCTCTGAGATATAACCATTTAGGAAGGCACTCTTCACGTCCATCTGATGTAGAACTATGTTGTGATTTACTGAGAAAGAGATCAACAGTCTGATTGCCTCCAGTCTTGCTACTGGGGCAAATGTTTCAATGTAGTCTATTCCTTCCTGCTGGCTGTAGCCTTGAGCAACTAGCCTTGCCTTGTTTCTGACTACATCTCCTTTCTCATTCAGCTTGTTTCTGAAAACCCATTTCGTTCCAATAACATGGACACTCTCAGGCTTCTTCACTAAGCTCCAAACATCGTTCTTGGAAAATTGATTCAGTTCTTCTTCCATGGCCAGAATCCAATCCTTGTCCTGAAGAGCTTCATCTATGGACTTGGGTTCAATTAAGGACACCAATCCTTTCATACTGAGCAAGGTCTCTTCAGAGGGTCTGAAGGCAGATCTGGTTCTGACTGGTTCGTCTTTGTTGCCCAGAATCAATTCCTTAGGGTGAGCTGCAGTGATTCTGCTCTTCTTCAGAGTTTGTGAGTTAGAGGGACCAGCTTCTTCCTCTGGTTCATCTTCCTCTGGAGCTTTGCCTTTGTCAGAAACATTAATGCTTAAATCTGCAAACTTTTCAACTAGCTTTGACTGGTCAGAGTCAAGCTTATCATCAAATCTAACATGAATAGATTCTTCAATAGTCTTAGCATCAGTATTATAAAATCTAAAACCTTTAGATCTCTCAGAGTAACCGAGTAATAGACACTTAGAAGACTTAGCATCAAATTTATGCAATCTATCCTTAGTATTGAGAACATAACAAACACAGCCAAAAGGATGAAAATAAGAAATGTTGGGTTTTATGTTCTTCCACAATTCATAAGGAGTCTTATTCAGAATTGGTCTCACAGAGATTCTGTTCTGAATGTAACATGTTGTATTTACTGCCTCTGCCCAAAAGTGCTTGGCCATGCCAGTTTCTTGGAGCATGGTTCTAGCCATCTCCTAAAGAGTTCTGTTCTTCCTCTCAACAACACCATTTTGTTGAGGAGTTCTGGGACAAGATAAATCATGTGCAATTCCATAGGAATCAAACAGACTCTCAAACTTATCATTCTCAAACTCTCCACCATGGTCACTTCTGACACGCACAATCCTACAAGTCTTCTCGTTTTGCACTTGAGCAATGAAGGTAGAGAACACAGCATGAGACTCATCCTTGCGGGTTAGAAACTTTACCCATGTCCAGCGGCTATAGTCATCAACGATAACCATCCCATATCTCTTGCCACCTATAGACTCAGTTTTCACTGGTCCAAAAAGGTCGATATGCAGAAGTTCCAACGGCCTTGAGGTTGAGACAACATTCTTTGCCTTGAAAGGGACTTTTGTGAATTTGCCTTTCTGACATGCTTCACAAAGAGCGTCTGAAGCGAACTTTAGATTGGGTAAGCCCCTGACAAGGTTTAGCTTGCTCAGCTGAGAAATCTTTCTCATACTGGCATGCCCTAACCGTCTATGTCATACCCACTGCTCTTCATTAACAGACAGAAGGCACTTCACATTCTGAGCCTCCAACTCAGATAATCTGATCTTATAGATGTTGTTCTTCCTCTTGCTGTTAAACAGAACAGAGCCATCGATCTGACTTACAGCCCGGCAGGACTTTTGATTGAATATAACATCATAACCCTTGTCAGCTAATTGACTTATAGACAATAAGTTATGTGTTAAGTCGTCTACCAATAACACATTATCAATGCATGGACTACTATCTACACAAATAGTACCAGTACCAACAATTTTACCCTTTTCATTTCCTCCAAAGCCAACTTCGCCTCCAGGCTTAAGTTTCAGCTCTCGGAACATACGCCTTTCTCCCGTCATGTGACGCGAGCATCCACTGTCCAGATACCATGATTGGTGTTTCAGTGGAGCTATCAAGGATATCTGCAACATAGATAATCTTGTCCTTAGGTACCCACTTTCTGGGTCCTCTCTTGTTAGTTACCCCAGAGGTTCTGATCACCTTGGGTGTCTCAACATGATATTTTAAAGGAATATTTGCATGATATTTAGTCATAGAGAAATATCCCTTTTTAAGAGGGTTTTTAGCAACTTTAGAAGGTACAGGATCAGGCAATATGGTACCAGAGGGAACAAAGCATTCATACAAGGATTTAGCTTTAGACACAGAGGGCTCATTTCTAATTGGTTTAGAATAGCCAATGCCATGCATTCCATTTCTGCTTACGCCATAGATCATTGAAGCCATTAAGCTTCTATCCACGCTTTTAGCTAGGAATCTTTGAAAAGACTTTTCATACTTAGATTCATTTCTACAATCAGAGGCATCACAGGCAACAATTTCTTCTAACTTAGCAATCTGGTTCTTAAGCACAGAGTTAGAATTGATCAAGGCATGATTATCATTTTTCAAATCAGAAATAATTTTCTCATGTTCAGAAGGAGTCTTGGAAACAGCAGATAAGTTCTTTTTCAGCTTCTTATGCTTAGACAATAAGGAGTTATACTTATCCATAATATCAGACAATGCATGTTTCAGTTCAGAGGTAGAGAAAGAAGCGAATACCTCATTTTCATCGTCTGAGTTAGGATCTCCTTCTGATTCTGAGTCAGAGTCAACAGCTCCCTTTGACTCTGCTTCCTTGTCTTTGACAATAGCCATGAGTCCTTGGACTTCACCATCAGAGTCAACATCCTCTGACTCTGATTCATCAAATGTCACCATCAGACTCTTCTTCGTCTTGAAGTGCTTCTTTGGCTTCTTGTCCTTCTTCAATCTTGGACAGTCACTTTTGTAGTGCCCTGATTCTTTGCACTCAAAGCATGTGACTTCCTTAAGCGAGGACTTCTTATGACCTGAGGATTCAGACTTTCCTCTTGCCTTTCCAGAGCCTTTGTATTTGCTCTGCCTGTGCTTCCAGATGCGATTGAGTCTCTTGGAGATCAGAGTCAGCTCATCTTCATCAGAATCTTTTGATGCTTCTTCAGATTCCTCTTCTTCAGCTTGAAGAGCTTTTGACTTCTCAACCTTAGCCTTTTCAGATTTGGATTTCAAGGCTATGGACTTTTTCCTCAGATCTTGCATCTCTGAGCGCTTCAGCTCATGGCATTTCAAAATGCTGATGAGTTCTTCTAAACTCATATTCTCAACGTCTCTCGTGAGCTCTATTGAAGTCACCAAAGGCATCCAACTTTCAGGAAGACACCTGATGACCCTTATGACATGATCTTTTGTTGTGTAGCTCTTGTTGAGAGGTCGTATGCCAGCTACAAGCAACTGAAATCTGGAGAACATTTCTTCAATGGACTCATTTGGCTCCATGATGAAGGATTCATACTTTTGGATCAAAGACAATGCCTTTGATTCTTTGACTTTCTTGTTTCCTTCATGAGACATCTTCAGAGATTCGAAAATGCCTTTTGCAAACTCACGATCTGTAATCTTCTGGTACTCTTCATAGGAAATAGCACTTAGAAGAATTGCTCTTGCTTTGTGATGTTGTGAGTACAGCTTCTTTTGATCTGCAGTCATCTCTGACCTTGGGATCTTCTTGCCATCTGCATCGACTGGACGCTCGTAGCCATCCACAATAATATCCCAGAGATCTGCATCGAAACCCAGAAAGAAACTTTCCAGTCTATCTTTCCAATATTCGAACCTTTGACCGTCGAACATAGGAGGCTTTGCATTGTAACCATCTCTTTGAGTTTCACTGGTGGTGGCAGCCATTGTTTTTCACACCGGCCCGGATCACTGAACACTGTTAGGTGTGGTAATCAGAACTTGCGCTCTGATACCAATTGAAGGTATGAAAAACGGTAGAAAGGGGGGGTTTGAATAACGTTTTCAGTATAAAACTTCCACCTTAAAGATTTTGACAAATCTTTCGAGAACTTAAGTGCTAAAGATAAGAGATAGAAAAGCACACAAGGATTTTATCCTGGTTCACTTGATAAATCACTCAAGCTACTCCAGTCCACCCGTTAAGGTGATTTCTTCCTTCTTAGAATGAAGGCAATCCACTAATCAGGTAAGAGTTACAACTGCACTTGAAACCTACAAGTGACTAACAATTACACTGACTTAGCTCACACTAAGATTCACTCTCTTAGTCTTCTCTAGGATCCGATCAACCTTGATCTCCTAAAGAAACTAAACAAACTGTTTATCAAAGAATTGTTTACAAGAGATTTGCTTCTAAAAAGCTAATAGTAAACTCAATGAATTTCAGATGAAAGAAAACTTAGAAGAATTTTAGATTGTCTTGCGTATGTGAATGCTTCTAGCCGTTTCTTTCAGTCTTCAGCCTCTTTATATACTCCAAGGATTAGGGTTGAAAGATGCATGGGAAATGCTACCGTTGGAGGGCAGTTCTGGAAAATCCAGCTTCTGCTGTGGCTGAGAACGTTAGGTAGGTCGTCAGGAAGGTACAGTTGCTTTTGTACTTGGATAGCGACGCGACCTTTAAACCTAGGAGACTTCTGATCAGGGGAATGCTTCATATTGGAACTTGTGAAGCCGGTTGATCAGAGTCAGAGGGAAAGCACAGATCCTCTGACCATTGTATCTTCTGATTCTGAACTCAGAGGGAAGAACATGGCCTTCAGAGTTTCTTGCTTCTGGACTTCAGAGTTTCCACTATTCAGCTTCTGCAACTTCAGAGTCTTCTACACCATCAGAACATCTGAACCTTCAGTGTTTCTTGGTTATCAGAACTTCTGGATCTTCAGAGCTTCTAGTGACTGAGTCCACATCAGAGTTTGTATAACTTCAGAACTTCTGAAGCTTTTCCACTGTTCATACTGAACATGGTGAATGCGAAAGCGTTGCTTGGGTCACTCTTTATACACAGTGCTTCTGATTTGTATGAGATTGAGTTGAGGTCAGAGCCTGTAAATAGCACACTCAGAAAAACACGTTAGAGTACCACAATTGTTCATATCAAAAGGTTAACTTGTAATCATCAAAACATAGAGTTGTACTACTAGATCAAAACTTGATCTTACAGTCATAGGATCAAAGTTTCAGAACTCTTTGAGGTTCTGGTTTATCCAAAAAGAGATCACAAAAGACAAAGAGAACCTCCTCAATTTTTAATTTCTTTATGCATAAGAGTACAACTCCTTAATATTTTAATTTCTTTAATTCAGAGTTGGAGGTTGATATTTGTTTACATAACCTCTTCTAAATAAAATCAAATAAGCTTTTCTAAACGGAGCTTTAATCTACTTTCTGCAATTTTACCTTCTTGCACTTTTTTGATAGACATAGAACAATATAAATTCAACTTGCTGCCATCTTCGGGCAAGCTAAACATTTTCATAATAGGAAAGATCTGCAGCTTAAAGATCTGCAAACGGTGAAGGGCAAGATCGTTATCTCCAACTGTGGTAAGAACCATTCTTCTAATTTTTTCTACCATTTGTTTTGTGGAAAACAAAGCGAGAGGGAAGAAATCCACAAAGAGCAAGATCGTTCTCTCCAACGTGGTAAGAACCTTTCCTTTTTTTTTCCTTTGTTTCTTCGTTTTGACTTCAAAGTACGGACTTTTAATTTTTCTACAATTTATTTTTCACATTAGGTTGTTGTCTTCTTTATTCTCATTTCTCCTCTTCCATGTACTCCAGTAAGATACAGTCTTTATTCCTCAATACATTTTTTTGTTCACATTAGGTTGTTATCTTCTTTATTTTATTCCTCATATGGGTGCATGATTTTAAAAATGACACCTTATGAATATCCTCTGGCTTAAGAAGTCCCCCAATACTATAATTCATTTTATTATCTCCTCATATTGTTATCTCAATTGATTCTCTCCTAATTATTTACTAAACCTCTCTTATACTTTCTATTAAAAAGATATTCTTTTTAATTTTTTAAGGCCAAGAATTGTCACTCATACATTTACAAGTTTCAATGCCCTCAATTTGGAAGAGCACTCTTATAAGGCCAAATGTCACATCTTCTCTTTCATTTATATGTGCTTATTGTGGATATTGAAGAATTTAGTGGTTACATATTAGTAATTAATATCATTTAGGAATTCCAGAGGCCATGATTAGTTAGTTAGGATTTATACAAGACATTAATCCTAAAAAATAAAAGTTAATCGTTTAAACATTAAATTTGATATCAATGCCAATAAAAACTTTCGACTAACCCTTTTCACTACAATAATTACAAGTACTAACTTTTTTCCACTAACTCTCTTATAAGTCTAACTATTTTTCTTCTCTATTTGTGGCCATTCAATACACAAGCTGATTTATTGTTGAATGCATATATTGACAGGAGTGGGAAAGGGAAAGGTCTAAGCTAGATGGTACGACTCCCATTGAAGAGGACAAAGAGGGGGGAAGAGGAAGAAGAAAAGGATGATTCTGAGAAGCAGGACAAAAATAGTATGCTATAAACATCATGTTATTGCATCAGAAAGTTTGAGCTTTCTTAGTTTGTCCAGGCACCATTACAATGTATCAAACATACTCAATATTAATTAAGTTATTCATGGTGAATTGACAAAGATACAACTTTATTATTGAAGAGAGATCTTTTTGATAAATTGAAAGGCAGATTTTATCAATACTGAGAGGGTAACGGTAAATTATACCATTTTTTGTAAGTGGTCAGTTGGTTAAATGGTATTAGTTTGTGGTTAATTATATGAATAAAGTGGTTAAATTAATTTGATGTTTGAAGAAAAAATAAACTTTTTTTTTCTTTATCGGAAAACAAGAAAAATACACCCTAATACAAATTTAGTATTTTCTATTGTAACATGACGAATTTTCAGAATTCTTAATTTTTTTTCCATATAGTTTCTAAATAATTATTTTTGTAACAATACAAATACCATTCTAGGATTCTTAATCTTTTGAAATAAAAAAAAGTTATTAGTTATAAAATTCCTTAAGACATGATCCTTCAGCTTAGATTTCTAGAATATAATAACTAATATTTATTTAAAAATAAAGGTGGATGTTTTAACATTAAACTTTATAAGAATGCAAAAATTACTCATCAAAATAAATGGTTAATATGAGATAGAATTTCATAGGTTAATATGACTTACGGTTTTTTTATTTAGTGTTTAGTTAAATTAATTTTACACAATAAATCAAAATTAATATTAATTATTGAACTCCATAAGTCATGGTAAATTCTTTTATATTAATTAAAAATTTAACTAATATTAATATTAATATTTAACAATTAAAGGTAGGGTTTTTTTTTTTGGGTGCAAAAGGTAGGGTTTTAAACATTAAATCTAATATGAATGCCAAAATAAATGTTGGAGTAATCCTTCCAGCTTCACCAAATTTATAGTTAATATTAGTTACATATCAAATAATTAGGTTTTTTTAGGGGCAATAATTAGGTAAATATCAGTAATAGAATTACATAGGACATATGAATTATTTTAATTTCCTATTATATATATATATATATTATTTAATATTAATATTAATCTAAAAAAACTTAATATCAGTTACGAAATTCCGTAAGACATCATAAATCATTTCAGTCTTATATAATAAATTAATTAATGTTAATACTAATATTAAAAAATACTAATATGATTTATGGAATTCCTTGATAAATTATTTTTTTGATTTATATAATAAATTAATTAATATTCATATTAATATTCCGCAATTCAAGCTTGTGATTTTACCATTAAATTTATTATAAATGTCAACTTAAACTTTCTAATAATCCTTTAACCTACACCTAAATTTCTTATTGTTAGAGTTTAATTAATATTAGTAACAAATCAAATAAAAATAAAATCATATACAGAATTCCATAGGACATGAAAATTATTTTTAATTTATATAAAATTAATATTTAATATTAATCTTGAAAAACTGTGATATCAATTATGGAACTCTCTTTAGGACATGGTAAATTATTTCAAATTTATAAATTATGTAAATCAATATTGATATTAATGTTTAGATATTAAAGTTTGGGATTTTTACATTAAATATGATATGAATGCGACAATAAAGTTTCTACTAACCGTTGCGCCTCCACTTAGTTTTTTGTTAATTGTGTATTTGATATTATTTACAAATTAAATAAAAATAAAATATCAGTTACGAAATTCCAAAAGACACGATAAACTTTCTAGGGAATTATAACATAAGTTATGGAATTTCACAAGACATAGAAAATTATTATCAAATTTATACAATATATAAATAAATATTAATATTATTCTTTAGAAATTAATTTTGAAATTTTAACATTAACTTTGATATGAATGCCACAATAAACCTTTTACTAACCCTTTCGCTTACACTTTGATATTTTATTGGTGTTTAGTTAATATTATTTACACACTAATTAAAAAGTTTAATATCAGTTACAAAAATCCATAGGACATGCATGATAATTTTATTAGGGTTTAGTTAATATTATTTACACACTAATTATATAATATAATAAATAATATATTATTATTAATCTTTAAAATTTTAATATCATTTACAAAATTCCATAGGACATAGTAAATTAATTTGGATTTAAAAAAATTATATAAATATAAACCTAAGGATAAGATGTGTATTGCGATTATTATTTTATTAAATGGTTGAATCAAATTATAGTAATGAGAATTTTATCATGATTTTATAATTTGCACAAAATTTGTTAATTAATATATTCAATCATTCTTTTGCTGCCAAAAAATAATTGTCACAACAAAAAGAGTTGTAACCTTCCTGCTCCATGTAGTTAATGAATGGCAAAATTAAATAAATAAATATAAAACAAATCCAAATATATTTATCCCATTATACAAACTATTGTCTTCTATTTTTTTCTTATATTTCGTGAAAGGCAATAAGTCAATCAAAATGTCAAGTTACATTCTCAATGTAATAATCATTCTATTTTCTATTTGTAACAAAATATTTTTATAATCATTACTTACCTAATGTCTTTTATCAGCTCATATATAATATGAGAAAATGTAATATATAGTGTCGGTGTAAACTTTTTTTACACAAACGTCTAATTGATTTCCGTTACATCAGAAACTATAATTGTAATTTAATTAAAATAAATGAGCAATATAATCATTTATCCCACGTGACATACAATAATTGGATATCATTGTAAAATTTCTTTACACTGACAGTACACATCCAGTAAACTCATATAATATTTCATCTACTAAAATAAAAAATTAAATTGTTATATAAAAGACCGAATTAAATAGTTCAACGTTGAAATAAACATAAAAAAACACAAATTAGTATAATTATTATGTCACTACAAAATAAATACAAACACATACGACACACAAAAAAACACTAAAAAATTTAAGTTAACTTACATCTAAACTTAATTTTAATTTTTTAATTCATAACTTTATTTTTATAAACCTAATAAGATAAATTACTTTATTAAACTTTAGCTCAATAAACATAATACCCCGTGCAACGCACGGGTAACAAAATATATTTTTTCCTCTATAATAAACTAAATTAAATAGTGCAACATTAAACACAAAACCCAGTAATAAATAAAATAGTTGTGCTTCTACAAAATAAAAGCAAACACATTCTTCACGGAAAAAATTTATAAATTCGTGTTTTCTTATGTTAAATTTTTTTTTGTCCTTTTAACTCATAAACTATTTTTAAATAAACATAATACAAATTTAATTTTTTTATATAATAAATATAAATTAAAATCCCTCGTGCATCGCACGGGTAAAAGGACTAGTTAGTTCATACTTGCAATGATGTCATGATGACCATGGTATATTTATTCTTTTGAATACTGATTTCTAGGTAAGAAGTTTACTTGCATGGACTATTCTTTTCATTCTATGATTGTCTTACTTCATTTTAAAGAAGATTATAATTATTCAATCCATATATTAGTGGTGCGTGCAAGTTAGGCACATGAAGGACATCAAAGAATCAATAAATATATGAATCAGAAAAAAATTGTACAGCTTTGAGGATGAAGTGTTTGAAAGACTTCTTCAAATAGACTACACATCTTAAAAGACTTCTTAAATTGTTGACCTTTTAGTCTATTATCATAATTTGGTTTTTCTTCCATAATGTTTCTTTCTGTTGATTCTTGGCGATCAACTCTAACCTGGCTTAGGGAATAGAATGATTTTAATGCGTTCTTTTACTGTTCATTTTGAAATAGGAATTCTCACACTGCGTCTGCATGTGCTTCAATTCCTGCTTCGCTTGAAATGCTACCCTGAGGCAGAGATGGTACTGTGACAGAAAATAATGTGACCATTTTTTTTTGGTAAGCCAAAATAATAATATTAATAGGAGGTATTAAAGGATACCTCAACCAAAAGACTGTACAAGAAGAAACAAAAAATGGATAAGACAGCCAAGGAAAGGCTGTTACAAAACTAACAACTCTACTCCAGTGCAGCACTAAATGAAAATAATGTGACCATTGTTCATGATTGATAAAGGCATTCAAGCAGGGCGCGCAGTGGCTACAAAAAACACCCCCAACTTTTACAAACTCGGCTCTATAATTGATATTACTGGATCCCCAAGTTTGGTTGAGGCATCTCTGTCAATGTGTTTTAGTTAATTGAGATCATTAATTTTAAAAGTTTGTAATTTATTTTCGTGTTCATTTTATTCTCAGTTTTATAACTTTTTTCCTTCTTACTTCTGTGTCTACCAAGCTTCATTTGGAATAATTCAATTCTCTTAATTTTATGATGGATCATTTGGGAATAAAATTGTAACTTTTAATTCTTTTAATACTAACCCGTTGTTCACCTGATTGATTACTTAAATTTACGTTTCTATCTTGAACTTGCTCTGCGATTTTTCTGAATACACTGTACATTTATTTTTTGATTATTCTTTGATTCATGAATTGTTTTTTTTTTATTTAAAATAATACTACTGATGCTACTAACAAATAATTTCTGATGTGCGAAATTATACATGTGGTCTATTTTGACCATCACGATAAGAAATCTCTAATTCAATAATAAGTTAATAACTGTTTGTTTATTTATTTTTTTAATGTTAAAGTTTCGATTGAAAAAAGTAAATTTAAACTTTTCAGCATTGAATATATATAGTCAATTACTCCCACTATTCTAGGGAAATTTATTAACTGCTACTTAATTTAACACATTATAAGTTATAGGGTTACTAAAATTTTTTTGGAAACCAAATTTTGAAAACAGAGTGAAAAGCTGGAGAGGGCACACTTTAAGTTGTGTTGCACGATTTACGCTTTGAAATCAAATACTATCCTCTAATCCTTTTGTCATGGGAAATGATCTCTCATTCCATAATGAATTAAACAGCACAACTATATATTACACACTTAGTCAAAAAAAAAAACTATATATTACACACCTACTGACCTACATATATTAAACTATTAATATAATGATTTAAATTATTTTAGAAGAAAACATATGTAAAGAATGATAAATTATAAATACTTTAGAGTTGATGCTAATAGAAAATATTTTATATAATTTTAATATATTTTCCCGACTTTTTAAATAATTTTTTGTGGATACACAGATGCGTTAGAATTTGTTTGTGAAAATAGAAATCCTACATGAAAGAAAATTTTATATTAAAATATATCCGTGTTAAAAATAATAATATAAAATTAATTGAATTTTATATTTTTATATAAGTTTGGAAGTAAATATATATGAAATTATGAAATTTTAACCCTACAAATTTGTGACACGGGAATTATGATAAATTAACATATAGTTTATATTTATTTATGTTTAAATTACATTGTATATTGGTCCTACGACGAGGAACGTTTGGCATGAAATAAGTTTCGAGCTAAAAATAATAGAAAATGTTTTAATATAATTTTAGTATTTTTTCCTGACTTTTATATACATATTAATTTTAATTTAATGGTGAAAATAAAGATTCCACGGGGAAAAACATTTATATTAAAATATTTTCAAGTTGAAAATAACAAACAAGTCCTTTATACATTAACACGCGCGCGCGCGCGAGAGAGAGAGAGAGAGAACAATTTGTCACACGAGAATTGAAAATATATACTCTATATTTGTTGATGTTTAGGTTACATTGTAAAAAACTGATACGATGGGAACATTTAGCATTTAAATATCTTCAAGTTTAAGCTAATAGAAAATGTTTTAATATAATTTTAGTATTTTTTCCTGACTTTTAAATAATTTTAAGATTAGATATTACATAACCATTTTAATTTGATGTTGAAACTAAGGATTCCACGGGGAATAACATTTACACTAAAATATTTTCAAGTTGAAAATAACAAACAAGTCCTTTATACATTAGTGAGAGAGAGAGAGAGAGAGAGGGAACAGTTTGCATGAAAATACTTTCAAGCAAATAAACATATTTAGTTTATATTTCTTAATTATATAGTAAAAAACTCCTACATAAAGGAACACTTTGTATGAAAATACTTTCAAAAGTAGATATACAGAACCATTTTAATTTGATTGTGAAAATAGATATTCCACATGGAAGAACATTTATATTAAAATATTTTCAATCTGAAAATAACAAACAATAAACTTTAATATAATTTTAGATTTTTTTCATAAGTTTAAATTTAAAATATATATATATATATAAATATGAATTTCTTATGGGAATTGGAATAAATGAACATATATAACTTTTGTTTATTTATGTTTAAGTTACATATTAAAAAGCCCATACATGTAGGAACATTTAACATGACAATACTTTCAAGTTGGAATTAAAAGAAAATATGTTTTAATTTAATTTTAGTACTCTTCCCAGACTGTGTAAATAATTTAAGGGTATATATACAGAATCATTATAATTTGATTGTGAATATAGGACTCACACCAGGGATTAGAGAAGAATTAACATATTTGTTCTATATTTATTAATTATATAGTACCAAGCTCATACATGATGATGAATATTTTGCATGAAAATACTTTAAATTGAAACTAATAGAAAATATTTTGATAAATTTTTATTACTTTTTCCATACTTTTAAATAATTTTAAGAGTAGATAAACAAAATTATTTTAATTTGATTGTAAAAATATATATATTCCACGGGGAAGAACATTTATATTAAAATATTTTCAAGTTGAAAATAACAAACAATATAATTTTATAATTTTTTTCATAAGTTTAAATGTGTGTATATATATATATATATAAATATGAAATTTTGACGATTGGAATAAATGAACATATATTGCTTATATTTTTTTATATTTAAGTTTTTTTGATGAGAAAGTAAAATAAATTATTGTGTCGCTAAATTCAAGTTTTCTAAGCATCCAATCAGTATGACTATCTCACGACATAGACTAATTCAGAGAGAGAGAGGGAGAGAGAGAGAGGGGAGAGAGAGAGAGGGAGAGGGAGAGGGAGAGGGAGAGAGAGAGAGAGAGAGAGAACAAATTGTCACAAGGGAATTGAAAATATATAGTCTATATTTGTTTATGTTTATGTGCAATAGTAAAACGCTGATACGATGATGAACATTTAGCATGAAAATACCTTTGAAACAATTTGTCACACGAGGATTGAAAATATATAGTGTATATTTGTTGATGTTTAGGTTACATAGTAAAAAGCTGATACGATGGGGAACATTTAGCATGAAAATACCTTAAAGTTGAAACTAATCGAAAATGTTTTAATATAATTTTTAAACTTTTTTCTAGACTTTTTAAATATTTTTAGGAACAGATATACAGAAGCATTACAATTTGATTGTGCATATAGAATCCGATGGGGAATAACATTTACATTAAAATATTTTCAATTAAAAATAAGAAAAGAGAAAATTTTATTATAAGTTTATGGGTTGAGCGAGAGAGGTCCAGAGACCAATTCCTGAATGATGCAATTTATTAGTCCGATGTACCAATAATATCACATCTTTTACATGTTATAAATTGTGTAGAATTATTTAGATATGAGAAAAACGAAATAAAAAAATAAAAATCATGCAATTTATTACATATTCAATTTTTATATCATAATCATATTAATTAAACATAGAATTATATTTGAATTTATTTATAATTTATATAAAAAATAATCCATATATTAAAAACAATTTTTAACATGTTCAGAAATATGCCCCCGTGCATCGGCACGGGTATACATACTAGTTGTATAAGAGAGTGGATTAGATTTCACCGTAAAGTAACAACATTTAATCTTTTTTCGATAAATAATTACAAAATGTAATTGAAAAGCAAGCATGATCACTTTGAATTTTATTTATTTTAATATTTAATATGAATAGATTTTTTTTTAAATTAAATATGTAACATAATCACAGTTTTGATTTGACTCTCATTTAATACATTTATCACATTAAATAAATATGTAACATAGTCACAGTTTTAATTTTAGGGAATACGCATCAACAGAAGAGAAGTTATCTAATGGATTGACATGTGAAATTACTTTCTTTTGTGCTTAAAACATGTTCAATATCATACTTTAGCAATATTTTCAAATACTAAATGACATACTTAATGAGAGATATATAATGTTACATAATGCGTCCCTCTAATTTGATTTCCCTCTATTTATAACTCATCTCGTCCTAGTGCTAAGTCACATCTAACTAACTAGCAGTCCTGATTAATTTCCCCTTCTGTTACATCCTTACATGAGTTTGAAAATTTAAGTAAACACACTTCTTTTAGGTAATAAATGGAAACAATATAGAAACAGCCGCAGTCCGCAACTAATGAGAAACTCTGCCAATTCACCTAGCAACCATCAAATCTCTGCAAGTCCACGGTAGTTTTGTGGACCCTCAACACAAGATCAACTCCCTTTTACTATAATTAAAATTAAATAAAAATAAGATAAATTAAGTAAAAATTAAGAAATAAATAGCTTAAATCTTAATTAAAATAACAAATCACAATAAAAACTCAAAAAATCCTGAATTAAATAAAAATCCGAAAATTCAATAAAAATACCATTAAAATTAATTAATACTCTAAAAATAAATAAAAATAAAATAAAGTCCCTAAATAAAATCAAGAAATGAAGAACCTAAATCCTAATTAAATCTAAAATTTAAAAGGGTACTAATTAAAGATAGATAAAAACTACCAAATCCTAGCAAATCACAATAAAAACTTATAAAATCCTGAATTAAATAAAAATACTATAAAAAATAATTAATACCCTAAAAATAAAGCAAAAATAAAATAAAAGACGCACAGATAAAATCAAGAAATAAACAACCTAAATCGGAATTAAATCTAAAAATTAAAAAAGTATTAATTAAAGATAGATAAAAACTATCAAAATCTAGCAAATCACAATAAAAATTCATAAAATCTTGAATTAAATAAAAATATGAAAATCAATAAAAATACCATAAAAATTAATTTAGTTAATACTCTAAAAATAAATCAAAAAGAAGGTTAGTGGATTGTGGTAACAACACGTGGAACAAAATGCATTAGGAGTTGACACATCACCAATTTGCTATTCTAACCCTTGTTCTTTTCTAATATATATATATATATATATATATATATATATATATATATATTAATTTTCCGTGTTAGTTATTGCGTTCAACTTCACTACTTCTAAAATTTGAAATTGGTTTTTACTTTTATAAGTCTAAATAAGAGAAATAATAGAGACTATTATTCAATCACAATCCTCCAAGAATCGATAGTTTATTACTACGGACAACCTTGAACACTTGCAAAGGAGCTATCAACTATTGTCTAAACAATTGTAATAGATCAAATTAAATGTATTACTGAAGTACTAGAATGCTCCCTTAAATAAATATACCTATTATACTCCAAGTGCTAAAGTGATGAGTAAAAATTTGTAGAATACAAAAACACTAGAAATTTAACCCGTGCGTTGCACGGGTATGTTTTTAAGTTTTGTTGTTCCTTTTTTATTTTTTAAAGGTTAAAAAGTTGTTAAATGGATACAAATGTAGAATATATAGATAAAGAGGGGTGAGAGAACATACTATTTTTAAGAATTAAATTTTTACTTTATTTTACTCATCTGGGTGAGTTTGTTCCCAGCACTCTCTATCCTTATTTTAATAAATAATCTTTTGTTGTTAAAAAACAATTTTATGCATTGTAGTTTTTATGTGTTAAAATTATTTTCAATATTTATAAGAATTAACAGAAGTAAATACTTTAATATTTCATTTTGGGAAAACAATTTATAAATCATAAATTATATTTTTTGGTTCAACCACAGGTATTCTCTTTGAAGTATCATGCTCGATTCGGGTATGTTAAAGGCTAGGTCTTTCAAAGAATACGTCTTCTTAGACTCTTCTATGAATTATTAAAGCGAACTAACTATTTTTAAATAATGTTAAATTTAAATTTGTATAATTAATTATGATTTTTTTTAAAAAAATTGGAATAGTTGTGAAGTTTTATTTTTAAGGCTTAATTGCACTTTTGCTCCCTGATCTTTCACCTTTGTGCGATTTACCTCCCTCATCTTTAAAATGAGCGAATTCCCTCCCTCTTCTATTAATATGTGTGATTTATGTCCTTCCGTTAGTTAGCCGTCCAATTGCTAACGGTGGTTGCTATTTTCACCCCCCCTTTTACTAACCACACCCCCTTATCAGAAATAAAAATAAAAAAATAAAAAATAAACGAAATAAATTAAATAAAATTAATAGAAAATAAAAAAAAATTATAAATTAAAAAAAACTGAAAAAATATTTTTATAAAAATCAAAGAAAAAATAATAAAATAAATGAAATAAGTTAAATACAATTAATAGAAAATGAAAAAATATTTTTATAAAATCAAAGAAAAAACTGAATTTTTTTTTATAAAAATCAAAGAAAAAAATGTTTTTATAAAATCAAAGAAAATAACATATTTTTTTTAATTGAAGATAGAAATTTAAAAATAAAATAAAAGAAGAATTTGTTTCTATTTGCACCACCTACACTAAATTAAAAATAATTATTCTTTTATTTTATTTTTAAATTTCTATCTTCAATTAAAAAAATATTTTATTTTCTTTGATTTTATAAAAACATTTTTTTCTTTGATTTTTATAAAAATATTTTTTTCAGTTTTTTTATTGATTTTATAAAAATGTTTTTTCATTTTCTATTATTTGTATTTAACTTATTTCATTTATTTTATTATTTTTTCTTTGATTTTTATAAAAATATTTTTTTCAGTTTTTTTTTATTTTCTATTAATTGTATTTAATTTATTTTTTTATTTTTTTGCTTAATTGCACTTTTGCCCCCTGATCTTTCACCTTTGTGCGATTTACCTCCATTTTTTTATTTTATTTTTATTTTTATTTCTGATATGGGGGTGTGGTTTGTAAAAGGGAGGGTGAAAATAGCAACCGCCGTTAGTAATTGGACGGCTAACTAACGGAAGGGCCTAAATCGCACATATTAATAGAAGAGGGAGGGAATTCGCTCATTTTAAAGATGAGGGAGGTAAATCGCACAAAGGTGAAAGATCAGGGAGCAAAAGTGCAATTAAGCCTATTTTTAAACAAATCATTAAAGAAAAGGAAGTATTAGTAAAATACATCATAACCCTTTAAAAAAATACATAGTAGTCTAAAATCGACGCGGCCCAAAAGTCTATATATTTTTACTTTTGATTATATTCTAAGAGGGTGTATTAAGTGAGAGCAATGTTTATTGTGAGATATGAGAGCATCAAATAGTGACTATTAAATAATAAATGAGTGGTTGAGATTTAATGTCATTAAATGGTCATGTGACTTTATGTTTAATCTTGACCATTTATGTTAGATTTAATGATCACGATTTGATGCTCTCATCTCTCACAATAAAACTTTGCTCTCACTTAGTTTAAAAAAACATTGTTCTCACTTGATACGCCCCCATATTCTAATATTTTAAATTATCTAATTTTTAAATTTGTTAAATTTTCTAGTTTGTTCCTTTAATTCAACAAATCATTCGGGGCCTAATTTTTTGTAATACATAATTGATAATTGATGGCAACATTAAAAAATTCCATTCTCCACATTTTTTTTAGGAAATCCCAAGCCTCGTGTTCTTCTCCCTCATCCTTCCCTGGCGTCGTGATAGAAGTGTAGAACCCAGCGTCCCAACCTCCATGCTTCTTCTTCGGGCTTGACCTTCCCTTCCTTCGTTGACCACCACTCTCTCAACCTCGACCTCATCCACTTTGACGCCATCACGGATCTGCTTTGCGTGTATTCCGCGCCGCCGTCGTTTGCGTTTGAGAATCTTCCCAGTCTCAATATCCAACTGGTGAAGCTCGAGGCATGGAGCTTCCCACCGCTGAGGGGACTCATGACCTTCATGTTGGTCTCTGCCCTCATCAGCAACGCCTTGTTCGACGTCGACATCTGCCAGAGGCTCCAGCTGCCATTGCCGGACTTCACGACAACACCCTTGTCTTGGATCCCACGGTCGAAGTTCCGGTAAACGCGAATGCCGACGTCATTGACCAAGAAGCTATTATCCAGAGCCGCCAACGTCACGGTGTAAACCCCTCCATTCATGTGTCTTAGGTTGAAAAATAACATACTTATTAAATTAGTTTGTGATAGTTGTCATTCTTTTCTTGTAGGAAGTTGGAGTCTAAGATATGTATGATTTGAGTGTGATTTAGTTGTTTATATAGATAAATACAATAGTGCATGATTTAGTGTAATTGCATTTTTTCAAATTAATGTAGGTAGATGAATAGACTCTTTCAATTGCCAATTTTTATCAGTTCCTGCAAGGTGGTTTATTGCTTTGAAATGGTAGGTTATGAATTTATGCAGAATTAATGAGACGACGTATTAATTACAATTTAGGCTGTTACAGGACCAAAAGATGCAGAAAATTCCTGTAGTATTTTTTCTCAATTGTAGTGGATATTAGATGTGTACTATTTTGACCAGTAAATTTCCTTTCTTAACTCATGGAAGAAACGCACATTACATTGAGCAGTAAATTTCCTTTCTTAATGTATAGAAGAAACGCTTGTTCCATTCTTGATTTCTTTATATCATCTTTTGATTTACTTATTGAGTTGACTACGTTTGGTCCATTCTTTATATCACCTTTTATTTACTTAGTTGGCTATTTGATTAGTATTCAAATCTGTGGTGGTGCCATGTTAGTTTTAAATTACACAAAAAGAAACTGTAGGTAATAAAATTGAAACCCATTGAATATTAAGTAACTGAAAAAATGATTTCATTTTAATTAAATTTTGCTAATGTATTCAATGCTCTTATTACTAATGTGTTTAATACTATTTTGTATTTAATACTTAGCTAAAGTGAGCTTTACTAATATATATAGATACTAGTGCTTTTCTCCCGTGCGCTGCACGGCGAAGTTTACTGTTGTAAAAAAGTAAAAACATATCAATTTACTCTAATATAATATAAACTTTGGGATGATGAATTGTAATCAAATGAGAATTAAGTTCTTTCATGTATGACAACTCAGGTTCAGTACATATGTTTTTGCTTGATTTTAAATTGAATAATTCCCCTGCATTGGACGTTGCTTGAGTCATGCCTACATTGTTTGTTGATATTATATTACTGCTACTCCACAAAAAAACTCATAAGGATATTGAATACTCCACGTTCATACATTCCACATTCATATATTATACTACTGCTACTCCAGCAAAATCATATCCTGAATTGATTTTTCCCTTCCATGAAATGATAATATGATAATGAAACAACGCTAACAAAACATATGAAGTTCGGGCCAGTTTTTTACTCCTACTCTTGATATGAAGATGAAAAAATTTATTAAATATACCACAGCCAAATAGCAAAACATGATAGCTTAGAGTAAAAATTGGAGCTAGTTTCAAATAATATCTTCTGGAGCAAACTTCTGTTTTGAGCCAACTATCCAATAAGAGAAGTTTTTTACTCCTACTCTTGATATACTTCTTTTGGAACATATAACTCTGCAGCGAAAAATAGAAATATTAATATTAGAATAAAATTTCTCCGAAAGCCAAATAAACATATTAATAAAATGAAATTATTAACTATTTTGAATAAAAAAAATTCATTATTTTTTTAATACCCATTAAACATATTTTAACTCTTAAAATATAATTTCTGAAAATATATCCACAAATGAACTTATTAAAATAACTATAATAAAGGTAATGTGGTTCACATGTAACTTGGATTTTTCGTTTGTCTTGTGAAGTGCAATTGTTTCTACTTAAAATCGCAGCATATACTATTTTGACAAAAAACATTTCATTACTCTCTTTTAATTTTATTCAGTCTACAGGTAACTTGGATTTTTCTTTTGTCTTGATGAAGTGCAATTGTTTCTACTTGACATATACTATTTTAACTAAAAGCATTTCATTAATTTTTTAATACCCATTAAACATATTTTAACTCTTAAAATATAATTTCTGAAAATATATTCACAAATGAACTTATTAAAATAACTATAATAAAGGTAATGCGGTTCACATGTAACTTGGATTTCTCGTTTGTATTGATGAAGGGCAATAATTTTACTTGAAATCGCAGCATATACGTACTATTTTGATAAAAAAATATTTCATTACTCTCTTTTAATTTTCTTCAGTCTACCGATTATAGTGCCCTTAATCTTGCTTAGTATATATTTTATCTAATTAAAATTATTTGGTGGACAAACCGCACGGAATTTGGCAACTTATCATGAACTAAATTATCACATGAAGCGTGCTTTTTTTTGGGGCACCAAGGGGTATTTTCTTAGAATTTTTAATAAACAAAAATCTCAAACAATACTCTGATTGATAGTGTAAAAGGTAAAAGAAAAGCTCAACTAACTAAAATTAGAAAAATAAATAAATGAAAAGCATACAATTTCATAGCTAGCCAAAGGTCATTAAACAGAAAATAGTTGAAATAATAAGAACACAACAATTAAAACTATTATCAAAGAGTAGGGAAACACAAAAAAAAAAAACAAAAGCAGAAACAAACACAGCCTGATAAATTGAGCAAATCATAAGCTCAATAACAATTTCTGAAATAAAATTTATAATAACACTAATTTAGGACTCATGCCTCATCTTCAAAAAAATTGAACTGCTAATTCCAGCTACACTGAAAACATTCACCAATATTTTTTCTGAGATAACTTCAGAATCATAAATATGAACAACACCCGCTAGATCTTCAATTTCAACACCTTGTTTAAGAAGAGGGAGGTTCTGCATAATCCTCACAATCCCCACCGCTTCCAAGACATGGCACATGGGAATTGAATGCAACAACACTATCATGGTCATTTCCTCCAAGATCAATCTAAGAAAACTTGCTCAAGAGATCCTACATATAAAAAAGATACACAATTACATTATCATTTGCAAGAAGAGATGATTGAATAAAATAATGGCAAAAAATGAGAAAGCACACATCATGTCACATATTTAATTTTTCAATATTCAATCAATTTTCAAAACGAAAAAATTACTGTTAAACTATTCGCCTTAGTGAACATTGAGCTCCAAGGTAGTAGTAAACCATATATAAAAGAGAACCACTGGATTAGGCTAACAGTTTTTGAAGGGATGATTTCCATCTTCCCCTTACCTTTTTTGTACACTGCTAATTTCCTAACTATAACTCAATAATGTACTTAAAGAAAGTAAGAACTTATACGAAATTCACAGCTCACATAACACAAACATAATTTATCACACACCCAATAATAGTTTCTTCATTAAAATTCATAAACATAAAGATGAAAACGGAAAGATTTCAATATGAAATTCATCTTCCGTGGTCCAACCAATATTGTCACTCTCAACACCACAATCAGCTCCCCCATGCAATAACTAACACACATAAGAGGACCATAAGCAAATGTAGCAGTATGAAAAATACCAAGTAATTAAGAAAATCAAGAGAAGAAAAAAAAATAGAACCACATTGCTAATAGAATTTGATACCTTAAGTAATAGAAGAGAACATATCTCCTAGTAAGTCCCCTCAGAAGTATTCTCACATGCGGCTACAGTTCAGATCTGAGAAAGAGAAGAATTGCATAAAAACACACTTCCCTCCAGGCAAAATGCATTCTTTGCAACCTAGGAATGTCAACAAAACATTACCTCAGGGTTTTTATCAAAATAGAGATGTATAAGCTAACCAAACTGCAAAGAGTTCGTCTGAGCATCATGATAAAAATACAGTAAACATTATGAATGCAGAAAACCTGAACTACTTCTGTATATATGTCAAAATAATAAAAGAATTGCCACTCATGTAATATTGGAACTAACATAAAAGCCATCAAAATAAGATAAGATGTAATCCAAACAACTTCAGCTTCTGCCATCCAACAAAGACACTTTCTTTACTGCAAAAAAAAAAAAAGATTTCAGCACTGCAAACAAAGCCACTTTCTCCACTATAGTTAAATTTCTTCTACTTCACATTATCAATCAAAGCCAGCCTCCAAACCGCCCCGGCGACATAGATAACCTTGGAGGGGCCATCTGCAACTCACTCATTAATAAAAATAAACCAAAAAAAGGTAAGATAGGTCATCAACTTAGACAACCATGGTAAAACTTGTTTAGTGTAGAAGGCAAGTAAAAAAGGGGGAATGGCGCCATCCCTAAATTGAAATTTGGAATTAAACACATTATTTGGGTGTTCAGGGTTCCGAAATCTTTTTATCAGATACAGAGAAAGGGCTAAAATGCTTGTTCAGCCGTTTATAGGGAATCAATAGTGGAGAGATCATCAAGCTTAAATGTCATATTGCCATGGCAAAAAAATTCCCTTATTTCACTCGGTTCGAATGCTAGAGATCAAGCAGAAGATGAATGAGATAACATAACCATATGAAGGGCTTTTATAGGGAGAGAAAGAGGAGAGAGAGATATTGGAAAACCATGAAACAATTGAATTGCTTGTTCTTGGAACAATGCACTGAAAACTGGAATAGTTTGGAGTGGGAGAGAGAGATATTGGAACAACCAATAAAGAAACTGGAAAAATACGTTGGGAAACTGAGAAAGAAATGAACAAAGAATCAGATTTTATTTTAGTCTCCTTGGGGAAGGGAAAAAACTCAACAGACTCTTAAGTTTAAAGCTTAATGAACCTTTTTTGAATTTAAAAATTGGACAATTATATATAAATTTTTGTTTAAATTAATATAATTAAAATTGAAGAAACCAATAAAAAATGAGGATTTATAAGGAGCACAAATTTTTAAAACCGGAAAATAATATTTAAGATTTAGATATAATTTTTATATTTTTACGATGACAAAATTGAAGCACAAATTATATTTAAGATTTAGATATAATTTTTATATTTTTTTGAAAGAGAAAATTGAAGCACAAACTTTGTGGGTTTGTAATTAATTTCAAAATTAATTAGTATTATAATTTTTTTTGGTCCTTATTAGTATTATAATTTTGAAGTGGATAAAGGAAATCATTAATAACAGAATTCAAAATCTGGATGTAAATGAAATGATAAGCATTGAAAAAGGAAGGGGTGGTTTTAATAGGAGAATGAAAAAAGGGAATATGAGAGATTTATGCATGGAGAAAATCAAATGACATGTGTTTATATTCATTTGATTTTGGGGGAGTGTTAGTGGGAGAGAGAATGAAAAATTAGATTGAATTAAAAAAAAACGAAAAAACAGAGGAAAAGACATGTGTTTATATTCATTTGATTTTGGAACAAAGCAAATGAAATTGTAAGCGTGAGAGAGAGAGTCTGGAAAACCATAATTGAATTAATTGACTGAGAGTGTATCTAGAAATTTGGAAGAAAAAAGGGTAATTGAATTAATTGACTGAGAGTGTATCTAGAAATTTGGAAGAAAAAAGGGTTGGAATCGGTGAAGAGTTTGAAAATCTAAACATGAGTCCAGATAATGACAGTCATTTTAAATATGGGGGAATATGAAGAGATTCAGAACAGATTTGGAATACAATCTAGATTGTTCTTTTGTTATTGGAAAAAAACAACTTAGGATGAGGGAGGGAGTAAATGAACGAAATTAGTGGGGAAATATCTTTTTCATTTTAATTTTAATTGAAATACAATCAAATATTTTAAGAGCTTTTAATAATTTAGTGAAGGAAATTAGTTTTTTTTTTCTTTTTCTAAATGCTTCTGAATGTATTGATCACCGAATAGTTAGAGCAATTTTGGGGGGGGGAGATTAATTTTTTTTGTAAAGGACCGAAATTAAGGGAAAGAATGAAAGGGGATTAATAAGAAGTATTGGAAATAGATTTAAATGGGAGAGAGAGAGAGTGGTAAAACCAAGATTATAATGAAGATTGTTCATAATTTAAAAATTGAGTAATAAATTGGGAGAGAGATATATATAAAGTTGAATGTGAAATAGAAGCATTTAATAATGCTGAATTAAAAAAATCGAAAAAATGGAGGAAAAGACATGTGGCCAAGGAATGGAGGGAAGCAATATCAGGAAGCCACCTAGGATTTCCACTATAAAATTGCACCAATAAAAAAAGAGGATTTTTGTGGAACTAACACATATGCAATTGGTTCTCATAACCCTTACTGCTTTAATAAAGTTATAGATAGATATATATATATAGATATAAATAGGGCCGATTTTAACTTGATTCATATCATCAAAACAAATAAGTCAAAAAATACTTGCTTTCTATCACTCAGATCAGGATCGTCGTAGTTATCATCATCACTGCATGCTGTCACTACCTACATCATCATTGTTGTCACTACCGTAGTTATTAGGACCACCGTAGTTATGATCAACAATGTTGTCACTACCTACATCGTCCTTGGCTTCACTATCCTCAATCGTAATGTCGCGGAATTATATCTTTCGAGATTCCACTTATTTACTACCTAAAAACACTATTCAACAGAATTATTTCCTTGGAGATTTCGCTCGTTTACGGCCACAATCATTCTTTTCATAATGACTCGTGCTTCGTGATACAGATAAGCGTAAGGCCCAATTCTCGCTCAAACTTCACTAAATGATTCAACTCAAATCTTTTATGATGATAGGTCGTGCAAAGGCTTCTACTAAGCACTAGGGTTTTTGTTACCCTAACATTGTCAAAAGTCATTCTCATCTTCATCGGAATACTTAAATTTTTTTTTGACTCATTATTTAAATATTCGGGTCTTACATACCCTCACTCCTAACCCTCAACCTGTGACCCGCAACCCGAACCTAATTTATTTTATTTAATTGAGATTTTTAAGTCAAAAGAAAACCAAAAAAGTAAATGATAATCCTAATCCAAGTTATTTTTAAATAAAAAGAAAATCTAATTTTGAAATTATAATCTACACGACATGTTTGACGAAAGACTATCAAAAGTTTTTAAATATATAATTTCAAATTTCAATTTCAATTATCTATAAACGAAATATATAGTATTTCATTATTTAGTTTTTTCTGCAAAGGGCCCATGAATTTTAATGGCCCAAGTCCATATTTCAGCTTCTAAACCACAAATTCAGAATAGAAACCCTATTTGACCAAAAACAAATAATAGAAACCCTAATTTCACCCAATCTCCTTCCCATACCCGGCCGCCGCGCGACCACCGTAGACCACTCTCGCAGCCTCCGGCGCTCCGCCGAAGCTCTCAGGTAATTTTTTCGTTTCTCCACTCTGCGTCCTCTCACCTCTATTTCTCAGTTTCGCATCTCCGAAAGGCTTGTTTCTTCTCCTCTGTTGTTATTTACTTTCTGTTGATTTTTTGTTACTTCTCCTTTTCGTTTCGTACTGTTCCTTCTCCTTTCTCCTGTGTTACTGTTTGCTTAAATTTTTGTTTTCTTTCCCCTTTTTAGTGCTGGTCTCTGTTTTGCAATACACTACATTCTACTGTTTAGACTTTATTTTTCATGTCAATTAAAACATGAAGTCTTGAATTTGTCATGATGTTTTGGTAATTGGTATGTAATATGATCAATGAGAGTATGAGACTTAATATCTATTGAACCCTTGTTATGATTACTGCAAGCTGCTATGCTACCTGAAGTCTTCTTTCTATTCTGTTTGTGTCGGCAACTATTTGGTATTGTACAATTTATATACATATCTGTTTTAACATATTGGGTGCACTTTATAATCATCATGAATAGCTTGAACATGTTGGTTTGTTATTTAGATTAAATTCTACTGTTTAATTGGATGTTTGAAACGTATATTGATAAGGATATTTATTTTATTGGTGATACAGAAAATGGCAGAAAGTTCCCAGCCAAAACAGAGAGGATGCTTGGGATGCAAAGACTATCTTGTGAGCTAGAAAATGATGTGTATATGATTAATAATTTCTGGTTTAAAATTTGGACGCAATGACACACACCAGCCCAAGTCTTGTTTTAAAATTTGATTTTTCTCCCTGCTTA
Organism: Lotus japonicus; assembly: GCF_012489685.1. NCBI lineage: Eukaryota > Viridiplantae > Streptophyta > Magnoliopsida > Fabales > Fabaceae > Lotus > Lotus japonicus. Next base: position 93,488,977 of record NC_080042.1, read on the forward strand.
AAATATATATTGATAGGATATTAATATAAATGATGATTCAGGAAATGGCAGAAATTTCCCAGTCATTGCCAAAACGGCTGTGCAACCTCCCAAAATCTGTTCTTGCAGAAGTCCTCTCTTTGTTGCCGATCAAGCAAGCAGTATCTACCAGCATTTTGTCCAAGAGATGGGAAACGATATGGACTTCTGTCTCAGTCCTTGACTTTGATGACTCCCTCACGGTGGGCAAAAAGATGTCAGACAGGGAGCGCAAACTAATGTTCAGGGATTTTGTTTACTCTGTGGTTATTCGCCATCGACCAACGGAAATGAAACGGTTCTCCCTTGTATGCAACTTGAACTATGATGCGGTTGATGTTGCTACGTGGGTGGGCTATGCCCTGGAACACAAGGTGAAAGAGGTGGAGCTTAATATCAAGCTAGAGAGGCTGCCTAGGTGATTATTTAACTGTGATAGCCTTTCTGTCATGAAGCTGAAATTGGTTAGCTTGGTGGCACTTGCCTCATTCTCGGTGTCTCTTCCACAGCTCATGGTTTTACACCTTGGGCAAGTTACATTTAAGCACCACGATCACTTTGTGAAGCTCCTGCTTGGTTGCCCAGTACTTGAGGAGTTAGTGCTGGAAAACGTGATTCTTGATTGCGAATGCCTTCAAAGTAAATTTGAGTTGAATTTGGAGAAATTGTCACGAGCTAGCATTGGGTTCTCATACTATAAAGAATGCATGAAGGTCTTGTTTTTTCATGCCGTCTCTTGCAATGTTACGAGTTTGTTCATTTCATGGTCTGCGGTATGTTCTCCACTCAATCCTTAAAAATAAAGATATTAACATGATCTAGCAATTCAACCTGAAATAGCATTATCAAAACAGCTTTTTTCTTAATTGTTACTTTATTGTTTAGTTAGGTAATAATACTTAGGAGTTTATTGATTGCTATATGTTTGTCTTGTTTTCATTATGTAGGATCTATCCTTTGATTCAATTCCAGATGTGTTTATGAATTTAAAACAATTGGAAGTTTCATGGGGAATCTATTATTGGGATCGGTTGATAACATTTCTTCATCATTGCCCCCAACTTGAACAACTTATCATTTGCAAGGTTTGTTTGTTTGGTTGCAAAGTAAAACTTTATTTTATCTGATATTTCACCCTCATTTAAGGGGTTTTGTTTCTGTTATTGCAGGACACACTGACTAGTCCAAAACCACAACATGAATGGAACCCAATTCCTGATACTCCTTTGGAGCATTTGAAATTTTTTTGCATGAAGAATTATGTAGGATCAGACATTGAGCTTGAAATTATAGGTTATGTACTGAAGAATGCAATTATGTTGGAGACTCTCAAAATATATTTTGCTGGCTCCTTACCTTCGAATAAGGTAAGGGACCAAATTGTCAAGAGTTTATCTAAACTTCCAACGACCTCTAAAAACTGCCATGTTCTGCTCCTCGCTTAAAAGGTATGTTCTTTTTTTTGCAATTTTTTGTGCATGTATAATAAAATCATCAGAAGGTTTATGAAACTAAAGACTTTAGTGGTCTGACTTATTTTAAATTTGGAAGCTTTCTTCATTATGTGAGTGTTTGAGGCTTTCTTCAATTTTATCTTCACTCATTCCTTTCCGAAGGAAATAAAAAACGTTTGCTTTCCTGCTGCAGTTTTTTGTGATATTTGAGTGTCTTCAGTGAGTTTAATGTGCACGCATTTTTATTTTTGTTAAATGAATATGTATCTGTGTTTGTCTTGTCCCTCCCATGTGTCCTGTTACTTCCATTATTCTTGTCAAGGACCCTTGTCCATTTACAATTTCTCAATTTTTCAGTTTAAAATTGTATTCTACTACTTAGTATTAAAATAAGCCTATGAATTTGACCCACCAGGGATTCTATCTTGCCTCGTACTTTATTTGTAAACCAGACAATTGTGAAATTGTAGATGGACAAGGGTCCTTGAATGTTGGCGGCTGCGTTGAACAAAGTCTGCTTTAACCATTGCTTTGTCTGGAGAAAACAGAATAGGAACCCGATTGGATGTGGACCAAAAAGTAATTATCGGAGCTTATTCAATGCTTTTTCTAGTAAATAAGCTTTCACTAAATGCTCTTCAGTCTGTATCCAAACAGGCTAGTCCGTATCCAAATGGGTTCTTGATAGCATGGCTGAGGATGTAAAATTTTAAAATCTGTCATACCAGTAGTAAATTAAGCATACTTTTCTTGAATGTGATCAAAATCTTATTGCTCTGGTTTTTGTACTTTTTTGCTTATCCAATTGTCTCCTTGTTGGTATTTCATGTGTGTGTTTTCAATTTATGTGATTGACAGGTTTGCGTGCTGCTGCTGCTAATGGAAGATGGAGATATTTGAATGTGTTTTAGATTGGAGAACGAGCAAAAGGATCCTCTCGGAAAAGGTCTAAGCTGCAAACATAAGATGTCAAGTTTCATAGCGTAGTCTTGATTTTAATGATTACTTTAGCCATAGTGATCATGATGCTGTGGTGCGTGGCAAACACATTTTCTTGCTCTTACTTTAGCCATAGTGATCAACTACATGATTTTCTTTGCATTCTGCACCTGTAGCGGAGCTTTATAATCATAACCAAATTAGCTGAATTAGAGCAATTTTATCGGCTCTGTAGTTCTATATTTCTATGATTTTGTCTCGGTAAAGAATGTTCCTTGAACCAATTATCATCTCAATTTGCGCTTTAGTTCCTTTTAGGTGCAATTTTTCGTACACGGTTAGCTTGTTGAATCTGCATGTTCATCCCTTTGACACTGGGGTGGGGGGGCAATCTGTTCGACTCATGTTTACTTACAACCTTGTTTGTTTCTCCGTAGTATAATGTTACAAATGTTTTTGTTTGTTCTTAGAATTTGGTTTGAGCTTTACCATTACCTTAAAGCTAGCTGCTTTGGAGTGGGAATTGTTCCTTCCTTTGTAAAGAAAGATTATATCTCTAGTTAATATGTGATTGCGCATCACATGAGATGGACTTGATGTCTAGCCTTCCCATTTTCATAACCGTAAAATGTGAATGAGTTTTTGTTTCATTTTTAACCAGTGTATCACTCATTGATAATTAAATATCAATACATTGGTTATTTGAAACATCTGAAGTATGAGATTGAAAATAAGGATGTTTCTTAGAAAGTTTTGTTATTATATTATGAGGAGGAATTTGAAGTAACACTGAGTTAGTTTTCAATCATGCAGCCTATTTTCAATTAATTCTCACGTGACTCTCTTTTATATGTTTTTATCATAATCCTTTTATAGAGAAACTCACTTTTGAAATACATATTAGAGTTAATGAAACCTAGACGAATAAGATCTTAAACATAAAGAAAGGCATGAGGTGTTTAGTCATTTCTCGTGTAGGTTTTTCCGAAGGGATCATAGTCTTGGCAGGGGACGCTAGAGATGCCCATTCGGCTTCATCTACAAACATGTCTCCATCCAAAGCTGTGATTTGCCCAAGCCTAGGAGCATACTCCTCGGGTATAACCCCCATAGCAGTCACATCCAGGTGACCATCATCCTTGAGAAGGGTATCTTACTCCTTATCCTCTGAAGAAAAGTCCAAGTCGAATCTTTTTCCTCCCTTATTGGGGACAAGAGCGTCTAGCCCCTCTAGCCTAATTGGATTTCGATAGACTTTCCTATGTCGACGATAGATACATCTTGATGAACAACCATTAATTCTAAGGCTGAGTTTTGATGGGCTTCCATCACCCTTTCCCATTCCGAGGCGAATATTATGGATTCCAAGTCATCATCATCGACTTTCTTTTCCTCCTCTAGCTTAAGAGTTTCCTCCACCTCACGTATTTGTTGGACTTCTTCAAGAAGACTGGTTTCTTCTGCCTTTCTGCCTTCAAGCTTCCTTAGAGACCTCAAGATCCTTAATGGTAGATAAAATTGGATTTAAGGCAATAAAACAAACAAGTACTAGAAGCTCTCACATGGTTTTCAATCATTTTCAGCTTTCACTCTTCGCACACTGAAATTGTCTTCCCTTTCTAAATACTCCATGTGACATTCACATGCTCTCAAGATAAACACATGTTGTTGTTGCTGTTAGATATAGTTAGTTAGAGTAACGATACTTACTCAGATCCTCTCTCTGTCAAGCTATGAGCAGGTCAAGTTCATGTTCGTCCCCGCCGGGAGAACGAAGTACTTGGCCGCCACATTTAAGGTCCAGTCTCTCACCTTGGGCCTGGGCGGGCCCAATGGGCTTGATAATAGTGTTGGGCCCACGATAGAGATGTAGACTAGGATAGAGATAGCGGGCCGGGTGAGGGTGTTGCACCTGTTCAGTCATCACGTGGAGGCTAAAGCTAGATGCAGGGTGGAAATTGCAGTTTCTGATGGATCGGTGCTAGGATTTCATTGCTAATAATTCTTTTTCTTTTTCTAATCTTTCAATTTTGTAAATGTAAACTACCACGATTGTAGCAGTGGAAGTACCTTTCTCAATTTTTACTATATCATATGATTGGGCTTACTGTATTTTGAGGAATTTAAAATAAAGAAAGCGGTAATCTATTTAACCAAACATAAATCAACTTTATGTTAAGTAATCTCTTTTTTCAACAACTAAAAATCATTTTTATATAATTTTTGTGAATCTTTAACTGATTAATATATGACTATTGACCTATCAATTATAATGGATATTGTTTCAAAAAATAATTATAAGATATCCAAAATCTGTTCAACCGATCCATATGACAACCCTAGGTGCCACCGCTTATAAATGCATTGGTACATAAACCTCTGTCACGCAGCTTCCCACATACAGTTCTGTTTGCATGATGGCGGTGACGGAAGGAGAGACCACAAACAGTCCTAACTGGCTTGAACTTCCAAACGACGTGACACGAATCATACTGCAGACGCTTGATACCATTGAAATTGACGGGTGCATCTGGAGTGTGCTCTTTGTGGTGGAACATATATAAGGACCCTTCCATATGGCGAACCATTGTCATGATCAACCTCCCCAATTCACCCTATGATTTGAGGAAGATTTGTTGCTTTGCCGTTAGTCGAAGTTGTGGTCTTGTGGAAGACCTTAATATTGAGTATTTTGCCACAGATGATCTCCTCTTTCACATTGCTGATAGCAGTGGCGGAACTTGATCGGGACATTTGGGGGAGCTAAAATATTATGTTAATACATGAACTAATTTTTTTAATAGTAATACACAAATGGTCATTGTTGATTTTTTTTTAGCTTGTATAATTAATAGTATAAAAGTTATTATCAAGATTAATGATAAGTTAAAGGATGTAAATGAAGTCTCAAATAAATACTTAAAGACTTTCAAAAAAAATTACTTAAAGAGTACTAGAGACAAAAAAAAAATTAAAATTTCTAAGACTTATAAATTTAAAATCTGGTCAAAAGTGGAGCCAATTGGATAGTTGATAAAAAATAAAACAATGTGAAAATAACACCTTAAGAACTAGTGCAAATAGGATTCGATTCCCAGACCTGGGGAAAAATAGCAAGGTACTAACCACTAGGACATGGAGATAGCTTAAAACAAGTACGCACTACAAAATATTTATTATATTTTCCAAAGGCTGCGGGAGCCAGGGCTCCTCCCTGTCCTCTCCAAGATTCGCCAGTGGCTGATAGGTATTGTTTCTTGGATCAGATAACTTTTTGATCATATATTTTCATGTATTTTGTGGCTCTGATTTTCCTTTTCAAGCATTGTATTTGTATATCTTTCTATAAAAAAATTCATTCATATGTTTACAGGACAAGGAACCTTCGTCGCTTGCGTCTTGCACACTGCATGGACGTTTCAGAGAGAGGATTGCTCAAAGTTGTGAGGAACTCCCCTATGTTAGAGGAGCATGATATTTCTTTTGGCAATATATATTGTGATTCTCTTGGAGTTGTATGCCAGTTATGCCCCCTTTTGAAAACATTAAAATACAATTGGGCATATCATACGACATGTCTTTGTGATGCTCAGGCTTGAGGTGGGTTTCCTTGGAATTTTAACCCTTGAGGATTCTATGGCAGATTCACCGGCATAACCGGTGGTGCTGTCCTTTGAGGTGGTGGAACCTAATATTGGAAAACCTGTGGAATCGGCTGCTCATAGTATTGTGATTCTTGTACCCCTCCAAAACCAGTATTTTGCGCCAGTGTCCATGGTAGTAGATTCTCCCTCCCAATCCATGGAGGAATGTTGGACCAATTGTTTTTTCGACTACCAACAATGGCGACTGAGGGAAATAATTTCCTCCAGCGTAGTAGGAGGGTTGTGGGAACAAATTTGGCTGTTGCGGGCTGCCGATTCTGACGCCCTCACTACGTTGCATCATGGAAACATGTCCAAACTAAAGGGAAGTCGTGGTATGGTAACCTTGAGCGGCTTGCCCCCTAAGTGGGGATATATATTAAAAGACAAGAAGCAGAGATTTCCGCCGTCACTGTTGCACATCTTCTCTTGCAAAGTGCATCTCGTTGTGAACCATAGGCTTAACGATCTCTGCCAAGTTTTTGGAAACTTGGGCAATGATGCCATTAAAACCCAAGTCGATCTGCTGCCGGATGAAGGAAGTAGTAGTGACCTTATAGTATTGGGTTAAGTATGAAGTTATGAATATCTAGTTTCATAAAATGCATGAATATTGGACGACTAGCCGCTAAGGAAAACTCGTTTTAAGCCACCGACCGAAGCTTGGGAAATGATTGGACTTAATGATTATCAGTAGGACGATGTAAGAATGATTGCAATATTTATGCAAAGTTTTGGCAACGCTCGGGAAAGTTAACCGATCGCCGCAACCGTACGTGAAAACCTTTCGGCAATAAAATGAGAGCTCGGGAATCATTAGACGATTTCCGAAGACTTAAGGTATAAATATTTCGGGTGAATAGTAATTTTAGGTCGTAAACGAGCGAACTCTCGAAAGAAATATTTTCGCGACATGACGACAACCGATGCTTGAGTTTCACGAGGATCGATTAGACAAGGATCGGTAACTTCCAACCAACATTGGAATAGTGTCAAATAGTGTATTTGGTAGATGGAAAATTTTAGGGTTTTAGGTGTGTAAGATGATGGGAATTCCAAATAGTCTTTGTACCTCAAGTTTTGACCTTAAAACCAACCCACCCTAGTTTTAAATAAGCTTGACCAAGGTAAAAAGTAAAAATTCTCCCTCCCCATTTACCGTTGATGGCCGAAGCCACACACACACACACACACACGTTTGTAGGGTTTTTTACCTCAGTGAAATGGATGGAGTGAAGGACTGAGTGTGAAGTGGGTTTGAATCAAGAGTGATGAGTGAAGTTTTTGAGCCTCTTCGCCTCTCTTTTTCTCTTCCATGGCCGCCGCAATCACCACCCCCAAACGCCCTTGTTCTTTGATTTTCTCACTTGATTTCCTTGAAAGAAAATGATCTCCATCTTGTTAGCTTGCTTTCTATGGTTTTTGTTTTTCATTTAGTGAATCTTGGGCAAGAATCCAAGCTTAGTTTTGCTTAGGGTTTTGTAAAAGTTCTTCCCAACATCTTAGCAATTATGAGTTTTCCTTAATTTCATGAAACCACTGATCGACGTCCCGCATGACATGAGTTTTCCTTTCCGGGGAGAACTGAGCGATCTTCCAGATAAGATTCTTCACGAAATTGTCTCACATTTGCCTTCTAAAGATGCAGTGAAGTGTCGCATTCTTTCTCGAAAATGGCAACAAATTTCGAAATATTCACGGAATCTCGACTTTGATAGCCAGCGTGAATTGGACGCAAATCTTGACTTGAGAATGTCATTCCTCCAATTCGTTCATTGGGTTTTCATTTTCAACGAGGCTGAAACGATCGAGCGATTCCACCTCCGATGTCATGAGAAAAATGTCCCGGAAGAGCAACGTGTCAAAGAAAGCCACTTCCATATGTGGATCAATAGCGCCGTATCAAAGAAGGTCAAGAAGGTGGAGCTTAATGAAGGTGCCCTAATGATATCAACCTGGACATTAAGAGCTCTGTGCGGGTCAAGGTTGGGTTTTCATGGAAGATAAATTGTGGTATGGGAAAGGTCTTCCAAGCTCTTTGCAAGGTTGAACGTCTCTCAATTTCATCCATCACAGTTCAGGTATCCTTTCAACCCTTTGTCTTTTCTTTATGTTTCATTTGGGCTATTTAATTTTCCTGTTCATTCATCATTAAAATTTCCTTTTCTTTTTATGGAATGTGACAAATGAAGTTTGGTTCTTGACATCCCAATCAGATGATGTTTTGTTTATCTTGTTTCTTCATGCAGTGTCTAGTGGATCATTCCCATAGAGATATTCCAAGGAGCTTCGACAATTTACTCGAATTAGAGATTTCATTCAAAGACTCTCACTGGAATTTGTTACTAAAACTGCTTCAACGCAGTCCTAAGCTTGAACGCCTTGTGATTCATAAGGTTGGTTGCGTTGAACCGTTAATTTTACCTTTTGATGTTAGTTAACTTTTGGCTTTGGTTCCATGTTATTTAGATTTTTGTAGCTCAAGTTATGCCATGATAACACATAGTAAGGTCATGATCATGATGATAAAATTTGAGTTTAGCAATTAAGTAGAGATTTGTAGGAATGATTGACACAAATTATAGGAAAACATTTCATGATTGTACGATACATGTGTTTTAAATCTCTCTCAGTCCTCATTTACTACTTTGAATATCATAATTAAGATTGAAAATTTTGTAATGTATGAAATGAATAGATAATGTATCTAGTGACTCTAGTTTATTTATAATATGCATCATGATAAGCAAACAACATATGATATAATGGTAAGCAAAGTAAGCTTTTCTTAACAGTGGTTTTAAGTCAGAATTCATCTCATATTTTAGTGACTCTGTTATTTGTGTTGATAGGAATCAAATTCATCCGCCACACCAAAGTTGAAAAAACTTCCTGCGTTACCTTTGGTTCTCAAAGTATTTGCATTTAATAATTGCGAAGGTTCGGAAGATGACTTGGGCTTCATAGAATGCATGCTTCAAAATGCAGAAGGGTTAGAGAGGATGAGAATTGATTTTGCGAGTTCAACAGATTCACATACACAAAACCAAACTGCTGAAAAAGTATCTTCCTTTTCAAGGAGGTCTACAAATTGTCAGCTCAAGTTCAATCATATACCATAGGTATGTTTCCATACTCTCATTTATCCAATTACATGTTTTTGTTTAAATATACTAAGAATTGAAATTTCAATGACAGAGGATCTAAGTAGGCCCATTTGCTCTTGACTCCATATATCATATGTGCCTTTATTAAAGTAATGGAATGATGAAAAAAAACCGTTTATAAATGGAATGACCCAAATCATCTCAGGAACAAAAGTGAAATAAATAAAGTAACAAATACAACAGGGTATGCAGTTTGTTTTCGGGATATTAATTAAATTCAATCATGTCATTGAAGATATGCCCAAACACCTTAATCTACATTATTAATGTCATAAACAACTTTCCTGTTTACAATAATCAAGTTTATTATCCTTCCTAAATGGGCCAATTTTATTTCTTGTTCTGTACACACGATCCTAATTGGGCGTCTAACAGATGATTTCAAAGTAATGAATTTTCGACGGTTGGTGTTTTTATAATTTTATTGGAATTGTCCTAGGCTCTAAGCTGATGGTGTATTCTGCTTCTCAAACAGCATTTTGTTGTTTTCTCACAGGGTTTTTGTTATTTTTTTTTCAGGAAAGTTGAGGTGCTATTGTGGTTTGTGAGAGCAATGTTCTAGTTTTGGTGGAACTACAGAACCACTTGTTTGTTTAAGCCGTTGTGGACGTGAAGTTTTTTTGGCATTGTTGGAATTACTTGTTTAGTTCAGACCTTTGGTATTAGGAATGTTTAGATGAAAAAATTACTCATAGGATATTGTTTGCACGGTTTACTTTTTTGAACAGGAGAATTCATTGATATTGCATTGCAACTCAAATAGATCAGAAGTTCAGAACAATCCTCTGATCATAGGAAACTACTCGACATTATTAATCAGTACAGCCTAAAGAGTTGTTTACACGGTTTATATCCTGGCCTTTTCTTAACACCATTTTAAATTTAAGCTTAATTACACTTTTAGTTACCTTATTATAGTATACGAGGGATTTAAGTCCCCTAGTTTTCTTCGCTTAATTTTAATCCTTAGTTTTTTAATCATGCAATAATGAATGATCCTACCGGTAAATTACCATCCAAAAGTGACTGGTTTTTAGTGACTAAATTTCAGTTTCAGAGTTTCTTTAGCATCAATATGATGCTGCCATTATTGTTTATCTAGTTTGTTTTATGGACTTATGCAACGATAATGAGTTGGCACCCAAAGGTGGAAGTATCTAGAAGGCTCACACTTAGGGATGTCAAAATTACTCACACCACGGATACCCACACCGATAAAAATTTGCTATGGGCAAAATTATCCGCACCCATGGATATACACAGATTTAATTTTAGTGGATATTTTCATTATCTATTTCTTGATGATGGGTGGGTATGGATCTTGAGGTATCAATGCCTATGAATACCCACCCGATATATAAAATGCTACAAATATATATAATGGTGGACCATATATAATCCAACAATATATGTATATTGAGTCTAATCTTTAATGACTTTGTACTTTGGGCCTTGAGTTTTAGTTTTTCTTCAAGTAAACATGCACAATGGTAATGGTAAAAAGAAGTCATTAGACCAAAAAAAAAGGAAGAAAATAATTACTCGTCTTTTATGCATGGATCGTGAGTCTAACTTTAAATTTAATTTTGAATATTATTGTTGAACAAATATGTGCGAATCCATATGTGTCAAGTGGGTATCCATAATCCATAGATTATCCAAAATCTGTTAAAAATCCACTTAATGGATATCCATATGGGTATGGAGCGAGTACGCGTAAAGATTCTTACCTGCGAAGTGGGTGATAGATATATACTATCCATGCTCACCCGTACTCATTGACATCCCTACTCACACTACATGGCAAATAGGATCATGTGGCGGAATCTCCAGCCATTCGTTACATCGGTGGAACTGCGAGGATGATGGAAGAATCTAAGTTCAATTTCTATTAGGTGTGTATCGATCGCTTGTGAAACTCGAGCATCAGTTGTCGTGATGTCGTAGAATTATTTCTTTCGAGATTCTGCATTAGGTCCTTAGGAATTGTCTTATAATTCTCGAATACTCGTTCTGAGGTCTAGAAAGCTTTTCTCGTTCGGTTGCGGCGATTGGTAAAATTTCCCAAGCGTTGAAAACAAACTATATATAAGTCACAATCATTCAATCTCTTTGATTCCTCTATTGATATCTATTGACTTAATGTTAGATTTTCACTTTTCATTTCTAGGGTTTTCAGTTCTTACTTGATGATCGATTAGGTGATTTTTTGGCAAATATAAGAGAACTTATGAAATCAAATTTGTTGTTATTGAAATTGAAACAGGTATATTGGCGACTTCAAAACCTAAGAAACAAGACAACAATGATCCAATAGTTTCCTTTAGCCGGCCTCCGCCGCTTCCTCCGGTTATAGGACCCTTGCTTGTTCTTTCGCTGCTGGAGACATGGTGGAACAGCGGTTCTGATGATGATGAATGATGATGGCAACTAATGTGAAGTGAGATCATACTCATACATACCCTCTACTTGAATAGGATTTTAGAAATAAATGCCAAAAGCTTGAATGCGTCGATAAGCAATCGAACCGTGAAGCCCCATAGTTTTATGTACCCATCTAGTAGTGGTTTAAGCATAGGCTCTATAAATATGCTGTAAATTTTCAGTATCCATGTTAGTATTGCATGAGGCTTTCTTAAGAACCCTGCATGAACAGAGCACAAACATGTATGTATTAGTCGATGTTTTAGGATATGATTGAAATGAAATGAAAAATCTAGTTATGTAGGAAAATTGACTCACATTCAGCTGCATTTGGAAAGGCATCAAATAGTGAAGTCACGGTCTTCAACACAGTCTGAATTTCTCAAAAGGAAACAAAATTACCATAGGATTGTCATATTTAGGATGAACGAAAGGAAGATGCTTAGATTATCATAAGAATCAGAATGCTTAGAAGAGTTAGATTGTGTTCTTTTGGAGTTACCAAAACTATGCTTCCATGTTCTTGTTTGTATATTGTATCAACTTCATCTAGTTTTTCATGTTCCATCCTCTGTAACTTGTTTTTCGATTTTTACAGCGCTAGTTTTCAATTATCCAGTTTTGAATATAACTTTGTCAATTTTGAGGATGAGTTTTGCACTCGTACTCATTTTTTATGGATCCATACTTATGCTATATTAATACTGGGATCAAGGTGTTATATTTTATTGAGAAAAGATGTGTGGCACGACCCAAAGTGTCCACGAATTGCACACCGTGAGTAAAATATGTAACAACTCTGATTCTTTTCCAACTTAATCCATGTTGGTCCAGTTTAGATTTCATTTAGTTTGTCATCGTCTTCGTCGCCCGTTTTCTCGTACCATATAGCTTTACTCTATTTTATTTATTTACACTAGTCAGTAGCCCGTGCAATCCACGGGGTTTTTTGTTTTTTTTTTGTTTTTTGAACGTGGGGTTTTTTGTAAAATATATATATATATATATATATTTGATTTTCTAATAATATTTATGTTAAAACTATTACTTTTTAAAAGTAACTATAAGTTTATTATTCCTACGATAAATATATTTATTAAAATGAAAACTTAAATGATATAACCGATGAAAGAGTAAAATAGCTGATCAATATAGAAATAATATAACTTTCAAAAAAAATATAGAAATAATATAATAATAAAGTTTTGTGAAAAAGTTATATATACTTTTTTTTTTAAACAAAAGTTATATTTGGTAGCATTTATTTAGAATAGAATTATTAATAAAAAATATTTACGACATATATATTGATTGGATGTTAATAATTTAGTATATGTACATATCCATTAAACTCTTAAATAATAAGCAAAACATGTATTACTCTTTTTTGGTGCAGAAATATTTATAATATCAGAGACAACTAAAAGCACTAAAGAAAACAAATATGAATAAAAAGCTTGAACTTCACTAAGCAAAAAGACCTGAGTAAGGATGGCACGACATATAACCATCAATAAGACTAACTTAATGAATATATTAAAACATAGACATGAGCTTAGACATTGCCATTTTATGATTTTATCTGAGTTGTCACTTTTCAAAATCTTGCAATATGTTCAGGCACCTTGTCGGTTGGTTATTACCCCTGGTGGAAGGCAATCCTGGTCGACTAAAAAACAACAAAATCAGTATTGTTTAATGAAACTATAACGCAAAAATTTTATTTCAACAGGAAATCTATAAGCTAATTTTGTTAATAAAACTCTACAAAAATGATAACACAATTACTCTTTAATTTGTGAAGTGACTCCATATAATATATGGAAATGGAATCCTACATTTGTCAGCTGATGGTTAAATGTGAAAAGAAACATTTTTTCAGAGTAAAATTAATAATCCTATAGTTTCATTATTAGATTCATCTCTTTGGGAGAGTGAGATTTAGGATCCATTCCAATGAATCCATATGGAGATACAACAAAACATGTTAAGAAACATCTGAATGGAAGAAGTTTGCCTGAGGCTTCCAACTTGGTTTAATAAGTTTAATTAACTTACCAAAGTGAAAAATAAATTATAATAAACTTGGCTTATGTTGCGGGCTTAACCTTTACTCCTTTCTCATTCTGCCTTTACTCTTCTCTCCATTTCCAACCCATTACCCATGATGTCTTCTTTGGATTCTACAATGAAAAATCCTCAAAACTACAAAATCATCACTCCATTTACAAATTCATTCACCCAAACACAATAATGATATTTTCAGTCACTTGTAACATGCAAGAAGAGAAGGTTTATATTATGTTAAGAATTTTTCTCATATGATATAATTATCTTCCATTTAGGTCCAAGCATGTATGAAATGTTCTTAAATTTTTCCCCTGAGTTTGATTTCTTATTCTGCATAAAGTCACAATCCATAGATAAAGACCACAAATACCCAATTTTCCTTTAGGTTTATACCATGTAATTTAATGAGAGCTAGTGCTATCAGTAAGCAAAAGGATGTTGCTAGCTGGCATCTTATATGAAGGCTGAAGCTAAGAATGCAATGGAATCTAAGGTGGAAAATGGTGGCTCTATGATGGCTCTATGGTGGCTCTATGATACTCAATTTCTCGGGAGGATGAATCACCGATCGAGTAGCACCTGCACAGCCAAATAACAACTCAATAATCAACATAAGAACTTCAGTAAATTGCAGAGATTGAAATTTCCCAAGGTTGGAAATCATGGAATGGTAAAAGGGACATAGTAACAATAATTATAAAAAAGACTGAAACTTGCAGTTTTGAAGATTGGAGTTGATTCAACATTTCCACTCTTTCCAACCTAATCTTTCCAGGGAGAAAACCTCAACTTCAATATATAATAGTTGTTAGAATATAATCATTCTTGGGATCAAATAGTTCATTTAAAGGTGAAAACTTTGGGCCTGTTTGGTTGCAGTTTTGTTTTGGCTAAAAAACACTTTTGGCCCCTGATATTTTAAGTTTGTGCAAACTCTGCCCCTACTCTATTTTTGTTGATGTTTCTACCCCTCATGTTTTCAAACAGTGCACCGTCTACCCCTCCGTCAGTCAGACGATAAAAAACTAACGGAATAAGCTGATTTGGCTTTTTTTTACATATTTTTTTGACCTGCCACGTGGAAATTACAAGTGAAATTGGAAAAAGGCGGCATGAAAGATTCAAACTCAAGACCTCTAAGTAGCAAAACATGCATTTAACCAGTTCAATTACATATATAATTGATATATACATCAAGCAAATTTAATTTATATCATTTCCTTGATCATCATCAACTTCATATACTCCTCTTCATCTCTCCAATCCACTCAGGAACCTCTCATAAGAAAGCCTTACTAACGAAGGGGTAGACGGTGCACTGTTTAAAAACATGAGGGGTAGAAACGTCGACAAAAATAGAGTAGGGGCAGAATTTGCACAAACTTGAAACATCAGGGGCCAAAAATACTTTTTAGCCTTTTGTTTTTCAGTTTTTAAAACAATTTTCAGAAACAAATTTTAAAAACAGTTTTCAGAAGAAGAAAACAGGTTAAATGCCATGTTTTGCAACATTTAGAAATCTGATATCTGAAAACTAAAAACTGAAACTAAAAACATCTTTTAACTGTTTTAGTTTTTTAGTTTTAAAAACTGAAATGAGAACTATTTTCAAAAACAGTTTTTGAAAACAGGTCATACCAAACAGGTTTTCAGTTTTCAAAAACTGAAAACTGTTTTGAAAATAGGAAACAAACAGGCCCTATATGATCCGTCCCCAAAATATCTCCTCTGTAAATCTATGTCTAACACATTAAAAATACAATTGTCCGATAATCAAAACACATTCTTTGACACATTGGAACTCATGCAAATTCTGAACCAATATTATGTACTCTAACTTCTAATAAAAATGATACTTTTAGATTGGCAAATCAATATTTCATTGACCGACAACTAACATAAACTAAATTTCTACATCCCACTACTCTAAGTTTGCTTGACTCTTTGAATTGATAAGCTTTCATATCCCATAACCATGAATTCATAGTTTTCTACTGCAGAGAAATCGGTGATAGAAACCTTAAAAAAAGTTTAAGGGAACACATAAATCCCAATCCAAATTTGAGCAAGACATACAAAAGCTTATTTAAAGAAGGCTTAATTGCAATTTTGGTCCCCGACGTTTACCAATGCCACGATTTTAGTCTCCCACCTAATTTAATTACATGGATGGTCCCCGACGTTGTAGGCTGTGTGCAACGTTAGTCCTACCGTTTATTTCTTAATGGATGAGGTTTACGTGGACGTCCAGTTGGAGAGAGAAAGGAGGTATGAGGAGAGAGGGAAGCACGTGAGTATCACGTGACCCTTATCTGAACCCATTATACCCAAACCCTTGACCTCCCTGGAACGAAGAAGGTAACGCGATTTAGATCCCTAGGGTTTCAGATTTGGGTATAATGAGTTCATATAAGGTTCACATGAGTTTACGTGCTTCCCTCTCTCCTCAGATCTCCTTTTTCTCTCCAACTAGACGTCCACGTAAGTCTCCTCCATTAAGAAATAAATGGTAGGACTAACGTTGCACACGACTTACAATGTCGGGGACCATCCATGTAATTAAATTAGGTGGGGGACCAAAATCGTGGCATTGGTAAACGTCGGAGACCAAAGTTGTAATTAAGCCTTTAAAGAAATATAAAGTAATAAATTTCTTTATGAAAAACCACAGTTTACTGGTTTCGAACTAAATACAAACAAAAGAACCAATATCCAAACCAAGAGTTAAATAGAGAAAACGGTGATATTGGTCAAATAAAAAAGAACAAATTCAGTTAAGAAGTCCAAAAACCATATAAAAGTAAATAAATCAGATCACTAAAAATATAAACTAACAACTTAGGAGTGAAGAGTACCTGATACATGAATCAGTTGTTGCTAGGTGAGTGAGCATCAAGTCGCAATAAGAAGCCTGCAAGACAAAGGGGAATAAAAATAGTATCAGATTTTTTGAGTTTGAGAGTTTTTGAATTTGAAATCAGTAGAGGAGATGGGGAGAAAACTTTTTGTGAATAAAGAGGCATCAGAGAATGTGAAACGCACCGTTTGGTTTTTTTAAAAAAAAAAAACAGCATTTAATAAAAAGAAATGGTAACCGACCCACCCCACCACTTTCCCTTTCTCCTTTCACTTTTCCCATTTTCCTCTCCTTCGACAATAGCTTCTCCTCTAAATCACTTCTTCATCAATTTCTTTCTTCTTCACCAAAGAGCTACACTAATACCCACCATAAACTACAAGTATTTGAAGAAGAGGCTTGATGGTTCACATGGGAAGCTTTTGGGTCAGTTTTGGGTGCTAGGGATTATGCTCTAAGAGAGGAGAAGTTTACCCACCCCATAAAGAGTATTCACTTAAGCTCAATGAGGTATTTTCATAACCCAAAAATCCTAAAGATTGGTATTCTAGTGTATGATAGTTATGGGTAAATTAATTTTAGGGATTTGAGCTCACAATTAGGGATTTCATGGTTGTTTTTGGATAATAGATAGTTAAATTAAGTTCTTAACGAGTTGAAATCTATTGTTGGTGTTCAGATTTGCCAACCACGAACTCATCCGGGCATCTTGAAGTTGTTGGGAGCACTTCTCTTGATCCTTCATAGTTGTGAGTGGTTTATGATCATTGTGACATATTTTAATTACTCTATGTTTTATGGTTTTAACTATTTTATTATAACTAGGAGATGTCTATTTATTTAAAATTGGGGGAACATCCTTTCATTCACTTGACTATCTTTTAAATGGTTTATTCAAGGTTATGTGTTTGAATAGATAAATTTGAGAAAGTTTATGTATTGTTACAAGCTATGAAGTTACAACTTTGTATATTGAATCATGTGATATTGAACATGACATTTTGATGAGCTTGATGATTATTGAGAATAATCATATATGAAACTTTGATATGAGATTGATTATGGTTTTGAAAGATTATTTTTGGAATTCATGTTAGAACCCCGTAGCCGTTAACGGAGGTAATGGCCTAGGTGCACCTAGTTATTTGATTCCGGGTGGAGAGGGCTATCCGTTAGATGGAGCCGCCAGTGCACGGAAAGGGCTATCAACGAGATGTAGCTTCCCCCGATGAGATTGATGAGATATGTCACGGTTCCGGGCGGAGAGGGCTATCCGTTAGATGGAGCCGTCTCTTGGATAAGACAATCCTTAAGAGGAAAGGGCTATCAACGAGATGTAGCTTCCCCCGATGATGCGATGTGACTTAAGAAAGGAAAGGGCTATCCGTTAGATGGAGCCGCCCTTAGGGGAAAGGCCACCTCGTAGGAGGAAAGGGTTATCAACGAGATGGGGCCGCCTCATGACTTTGGTTCTCTCATGTGTGACCCTACTGGATTGAATTATCAAATTTTGAGTGATTTTATAAATTTAAAATGATTTAACCGCATTCTATGATTCTTTAAGTTTTCTCTATGTTAATTTGATATTGATTTGAGATAGTAAAGCATGAAGCTTTTGCCATAACATACATGTTTTATGAAAGTGATTTAAATTACTTGACTTGATCAATTGTCATATTTATCCTGAGTTTTAAAGAGAAACAAATCGTGCTTATGATGTCCCCCCTTCTAGTTCATGGTGGTTAATAGGCCCTCACTAAGTCTTTGTGACTTACCCCTCCCTTATTTCCATTTCAGATTCGCAGGCAGCTGTGTAGGAGGCTGCTTCAGTTGTAGATTGTACAGTTACTTCCTTTTTTGTAGGCCTCCTTTGATTGGTGGCCATGGTGATGTTTTGTTGATCTTTTTGGTATTCTGCAACTATAAGGAATATGTAATAGTCATATTTTGTAAAGTGTAAAAAACTTGATGTACTTGATGATGTTAACTCTTGGATAGTGGACATGTTTATATTTAGATCCTTGGCTGGATTTTGAACCTCATTGGCAGGTCTTGATATTTTGGGAAATGAAGAAATACAAAGGAAACTCTGTCCAATTATTGTTAAACTGTTCATTTTCATAAGTGGTATTACAGAAATAAGTTGTGTGAAAGCAGGCTTGCTAGGCTATGGTAGTAGCTTATGCGCCGGTCACGGCTTAGGTTTATGGGTCGTGACAGAATGAGTAATGGTTGAGATAGAAAAGAAATAGTACCTTCTGAAATTGCAAATAGATTGAGAGTGAAGGATGGTTGATCGAAAAAGAAAGGTATGTTGAAATGGATAACTTTGAATAGAGAAAACAAAAACGGGAGGCTGGTAATTAGGGATTTGAGGTTGCGAGAGTTAACAGATTTGCTGAGAATCAAGGATTTGGGAGATGATTGGGGCGATGAGAGTTGTTAAGCGAGATTTAGGGAGAATTGGAGCTTAAACCGAGGTGATAGTTATGTGGAGGTGAGAATAATATGGCAAAGAAGAAAACGATGCAGTAGGAGGCGCGTGTGAATCACCGGGAAACATATGAAGAGAGAGAAGGAATAATTTAAAAGAAAAGATGACTTGGAAATTTGTGCACGAGTGTGTGGTGTTTGAGTGCCTCACTTTTCAGAGTGACGTCTCAAAAATATTAGATAACATGTGGATGTGGATGTTCTTTGACATTTTTCTCTTTCTGTTTTGATGTTACCGATTCATTAGCTTTGAAGTGGTCCGCTTTTGCCTTTTTGTTTTGGGCACACATTCATTCAGTGTCCAACCCAACTACCGTTTTGAGAACTCATTTTTCTACTACTGTTGCTTTGTCTGTCAAAGTTGTTTCAATGGTTAATCTATCAAGGAGCACAATTTTTTTTTATAGGCAAATGTTAGTTGTTAGAAATGATAGTAAATTAATCTTTCATTCGGGTTCGAACCCGGGACCCTTCACCCTTATCTCACCCAACCCTTATGTCCTCAACTCTTACTTCTTACTACTTGAACTATCATTCTGAGACTCAAGGAGCACCATGTACTTGGAAGTTGATGAGTCAAAGATCACAGATGTTGGAAGTTTGACAAACATAAACTTTGACACACAGCGCCAGAGTAGCAGAGGAATGGGTTCAACAAGTTTCATTCACGCATGGTGAAAGCCAAATGGTAGTTGGGTTGGACACTGAATGGATGGAATCCGACAGTTCTACAACAATGTATTGAGGATAAATGCCTAATCTTCAAACTATATATCACATAGATTATATTCCCAAGCCGCTCAGAAACATCATGACACATTTCGAGTTCAAATTTCTTTGGGTTGTGGTTAAGTTTTATATTTAAAATCTGAACAACATGATGTCATGGTCAGTTTTTTCACCAGGACTAAAATGTTTGGCAAAGAAGCTCATAGCTAGGTCTTAAAAGAACCAAATGCATCAATGCAAGCATGTTAACCTTAGTGAAGGGCTTGCGTACGCTTGCCTTGATGCCTATGCTTGTTATAAGATTTGTAAAAAGCTCCTAGTTGGTGAAGGACGTGTTGCAATTGCAAAAAACATATTCAAGCAAATGTACCCGGTCAATAGATCACAGGGTATTGCTCAATGTCATTAATGTCGCTATTCATATGTGTTTTCAATTTTGAGCTTAAATTTTTAGTTTATTAGGATATGATGATTTAAGGAGATTATGATAGAGTTTAAGGGGATTTTATTGTAAGATAAGTATCAGTAGAATTTACTATAAATTTGATAACATTGTAACTCTAAAGCAACACAAGAGGCAATTGTGTAATTGAGAGAAATTGCAATTGCCGAGTAATTGATTATACAAATCAATGAAGAGAACTATAGTTACTCTATAGCTACATAGGTAGGCAGAATTTACCGAACTAGATGACCAAAGTTTTATGTGCTTATTCTTATATATGGCTTTAGGTTCTCGCTCCATTATACTCTTTGCGATCCAAATGTTTTTCCTAACAATAAGAAAGTTTGTGAAATATAATTTTGTTATTGAAATAGGTAAACTGGCGACTTCAACAGCTAAGAAACAAGAGAACGAACCTGGTGTACTAAGGAGATGATTGACCCAATAGTTTCCTTTAGCCGGCCTCCATCTTCCACCAGTTATAGGACCCTTGCTTGCTCTTTCATTGTTGGAGACATGTGGAACAGCGGTTCTGATGATGATGGCTACTAATGTGATAAGCAATCGAACCATGAAACCCATAGCTTTATGTACCCATCTAGTAGTGGTTTGAGCATAGGCTCTACAAATATGTAGTAAATATTCAATATACATGTTAGTATTGCATGACGTTTTCTCATGAACCCTGCATGAACAGAACACAAACATGTATTAATGGAATGAATGAGAAATCTAGTTATCTAGGAGACTTGACTCACATTCAGCAGCATTTGGAAAGGCATCAAATAGTGAAGTTAGGTCTTCAACACAGTCTGAATTTCTCAAAAGGGAATAAAGTTACCATAGGATTGTCATATTTTGGAAGATTGAAAGTTGGGGAAGAGGGGGGGGGGGGGGAGTGAATAGGCTTTGATTATCAAAAAATTACCATAGGATTGTCATATTTTGGATAATTACCGTATGCATTCATCCATTTCTTGAGATTTCGCATTTTTATAATTATTTTAATCTTTTGTTATATATTTATCTTATCCTTATCCATTTTTTATTTTTATTTTGAAACAATTTTTTGTTATTCTTATGTAATTTTTTTACGGTATATGGTTGAATATCTTTTTAAGTTATTTATATTGTCATTTCAAAGTTTTTTTTTTTCATCGAAAAACTTTAAAGTTATTTTATTACAAACATTTTGATGATATAGGAGCATATTGGAAAAGAGAAAAAATATAAAAATACATCGGACTTGGTTTTCACGACTTTAAGTCTTTTAATCAAGCTTTAGTGGCTAAAAATTGGTGGCGGCTGTATACTAACCCGGGCTCCCTTGTGGGGAGGATTTTCAAGGCACTTTATTTCCCACAGACTGATATGTGTGGTGCTACTCGAGGGTTCATACCCTCTTATGCACGGATTAGTATTAATGGGGTTAGTTGGATTTTCCAATGGGGTGGGATGTGGAAAGTTGGGGATGGTGAGTTAGTTCGTATCTGGGAAGATCGATGGCTCCGTAATGGGACCCCTAGTTTATAATCATGGGGTGGCCTCAGACTTTGGCATTACTCATGTAGCTCATATGATTTCTTCCCTCCACGGGGGGTGGAACCGTTCTTTGCTGGAGATGTTATTTCCTCAGGAAATTGTTGCCTCTGTCTTGGCAATTATGTTACCAGCTGTTCGTTGTCCTGATATGTTGTTTTGGCCTGAGGCCCAGAACGGTCATTACTCTACCAAGCTGGGGTACCGGTTTGTGATGGGAATTAAAACGGGGGAAGCACCGTCTCCTCATCCATGGGTCAGCTCACTCCGTCTTTCTGGAATGGCTTATGGAGGTCGACAGTTTTGCCCAGGTGCAAGGAGCTTTCGTGGAGGGCTTGCAAGGGGTGAGTTCTAGTGAAATCAAGCCTGTTGAAGAGGGGAGTGGTGGATTCTTCTGTTTGTCCAGGTTGTGAGAGTGCTGAGGAGACTATCGAGCATATTTTTCTGCATTGTCCAGTGTCTAGGCGTGCCTGGTTTGCTTCTGCACTGCGGGTTCGTATTTCAGATGATGTGACCAGCTTGGGCGGATTTTTGCAGCAGCTATGTTCTGATACTGATGCAGAGGTGAGGGAAGTTTTGCACGTTCCTGTACGCAGTTTGGGACGCTCGAAATCGTTAGGTGTTTGATGGTGATCCGTTCACGGTAGAGAGGATTCTCGTTAGGATGTAGCACTTGGCTCCAATGGCTCCAGCACCAGTTCGGGGACCACCACAGCAGCGTCATCAGCCCTCGCATTGGCAGCGACCAAGTCCAGGTGTCTACAAGCTTAATTTTGACGCATCTTTCGGCACATATGGGAGAGATGGACTGGGAATGATAGCCAGGGATAGTGATGGTGCGGTGATTGTTGCAGCGACTATGAGTCATGTTTGTGTGCATTCGGCAGTCTTGGCTGAAGCGGGAGCTCTTCTGTGGTCCCTTAAGCTCGCGATTGACCTTGGTCTTCGGAGGGTGGTGGCGGAAACAGATTGCCTCTCCTTGTTCTAGATGTGGAAGAAGAATGGCGAAGGGGGATCTTATTTGGCTGCAATGGTTGGTGATGCTTGTGCTTTGTCTTCTTGTTTTGAGTTTCTTACTTTAAGCTTTGTTCGTCGTAGTGGTAATAGTGTAGCGGACTTTTAAGCTCGTAATGTTTTTGATTTTGGCTATTGTGTTTGGGTGGAGGATGTTCCATCGACCGTTATGAAGTTTGTAAGTCGTGACTTGTTGCCCCTTGGGCCTTTGTCTTAGTCGTAATAATATGAGCAGTTTCAAAAAAAAAATGATATTCTTTGTTTCTTTTTTTTGCTGTTTTTTTTTATAGACAGATGTTAGTGGTTAGTTGTTAGTGAGTTAGAAAATGTCACGACCCAAAATCCTAAGCCGTGACCGGCGCACAGACTACCACCCTAGCCTGGCAAGCCTCTTCCTCATAGAATCATTTTCCAAACAATTTATTCGAAATGTCTTTGTACACATATATAAAAGCACTAGAATCTCTTTTGTAATTCCAATAGTTACAAATTAACAACATCTGCCAATAAGTTCTTCCATAACCAGCATTTTAAGTGAAATATAAAATCAACTCGAGCACTCAAGTGCCAACTCTTAAAATATAACAATAAATCACAATCCCAAATCTAAATCCACCTAGGACTCCCTATAGCTGCAGATAACCAGGATTAAATAAAAGACACCAATATGACAACCTGCTAAAGGAAATAAGTCGAATGGTCTGAATCTGACAACAGTCTGCTACTCAGTTGCCTGAAAATCTGTGGAGGGAAATAAGAAATGGGGTAAGTCACAAAGACTTAGTGAGCAGTCAACAACCACCATGAACAGGAAGGGGAAACAAATTAGGCACGATTTTTTCCCGCTCTCAGCTCAGTATAAACAATTTATATCATCAATAATACCAGTTTAAATCATTTCAACAATGAACTTGAAAAAAATCATAAAGTTCATCAATAACCATTTCAAATAAATACAGTTAAAACCATGTCCAGATATAAAAAACATAAAACCAGAAATATAATTAATAGGGTCACACATGTAGAACCATGAGGCGGCTCCATCTCGCTGATAGCCCTCTCCTCCTAAGGGATGGCCTCTCCAATAGGGGTGGCTCCATCTAGCGGATAGCCCTTTCCTTTCTCAAGTCGCATCGTGTCATCGGGGGAAGCTACATCTCGTTGATAGTCCTTTCCTCTTAAGGATTATCTTACCCAAGAGGCGGCTCCATCTAACGGATAGCCCTCTCCACCCGGAATCATGTCATATCTCATCAATCTCATCGGGGGAAGCTACATCTCGTTGATAGCTCTTTCCGTGCACTGGCGGCTCCATCTAACGGATAGCCCTCTCCTCCCGGAATCAAACTAGCTAGGTGCACCTAGGCCGTTACCTCCGCTAACGGCTACGGGGTTCTATCAAGGATCCCCAAAACCATTTTTTCAAATCATATCAAGTCTCATCAATAATCTCAAAATCAGCTTTCGAATACTCATTAAAGGTTTTCAAAATAACATTCTCAACATCAACTTTTCAATTCTCATCAAAGCTTTTCAAGTTCATAATTTCAAAATTAACCCAATGTCATTTTCTTCTCATACCAATTCATAAAACATGCTCAAATCAGCTTCATAAAATCAGCTTTCAGAGTTCAAGAATGATAATCAAACATATAAAAACATGTTTCCCCAATTTAGATAAATAGGCAATATGATAAAGTAATTAAATCAGTTATAAGACTGTTAAAAATATGTCATAGCAGTTGAAAACCACTCACAACTATGAAGAATAACCACAATTGCTTCCAGCAATAAAGCAATCCTACGACCACCGAACGACCCTATCGCCGTCGAATCTGAACACAAAAATTAGCCTCAAACCTTCAGCATTTATAACCCTTTTGACATACTACTAATGAGCAACCATAAAATTCTCAAATGTGTAACTAAAACCCTAAAAATAATTCTACTAAATTCTAAACTATGCTATAATATTATTATTGAAATTTTGGGTAGTAGGAATACCTCAATGGAATCAATGGTGTCACCTTGATCCGATGAATACCCTACTCCTCCTTCCTTGGAGCACCAATCCCTAACACTCAAATTAATACCCAAAGTCTCTTCACTGGCCGAATGGTAATTTGGTTCAAGGCTGTGGATTAATGGAGGGGTTTAGTGGTTCTTTGGTGGGGGAGAATTCAGACTTGAGGAAGAAAGGAACAGAGGCGGCGCTGCGAATAGAAGAAAGGAAGAAGGAATTGGTACTGGACGGGTTTTATGACTTAGTGGGTAGTCAATTTCTTTTATTTTTTAAAAAAAATTAAGAAGTGGGTTACGTGAACCCCTTTTATACTCCCTGGTCCCCTTTTTTTTTACCATTCTTATATATAATAAAGATAATAACAATAAATATTAAAACTATATTAACACTAAACGAGTTGTTTCAATCTTCCCTCCTTAGAACAATTCGTCCTCGAATTTTAAAGTACATGATTACCTCAATTTCCCCAGTCATCTTTTTGCTAAAGAACTTTCACTAATCTGATGTCCAATGTACTTAGAACGTAGATTTTCCACCCTTATTTCAACCATGGCTACCAGTTGCTCCATATAAGATACATGTTCATCTAGTTGTATATCCTCATGATGAATAATGTGATAAGAATCATATGAGTACCTCTGAAGCATAAAAAACATGAAAAAAAACTGTATAAACTACAAAGGATCTTGTAGAAGTGTCAATCGAACCCTCTCTAAGTCCGACGAATTTTGGACTTAGCTTTCCAGTTTTACCAAACCATCATACTTCTTTCATTAGAGAGACGCACCAGAGCACATGGTCACTAACTCCATTCTTTAAAGGGCGTCGCCTCCTATCAACATAAGACTGTTGCACACTCTAAATTGTAACCAATGATTTCAAACCATCTTAACATATCTCTATTGTATCTTGGATAAGTTCTAAGAGTCTACAAACTTAGCTTCTTCCACCTCAAACCAACCTATTACTAATCCGTCTTGCCTACCAAATAAGGCCTCAAATGGTGTCATTTGTGTGCTAGACTAATAGTTGTTAAATTCCATCAAAACCAGCTCAATTCCAAACCCCTTTTAAATTATAAAACACAAGCATGTTGTATCCACAAGGTCTGAATAGTCCTCTTAAATTATCTGAGTTTTTTGGATACTAAATTGTGCTCAAAGTTAAGTGAGGTCACACAACAACTTTGAAAATCTTCTAAAATAGTGCACTCCATTAAACTCCTTGATCTAAAATTATAGACACGCTTACATCATGCAAGCAAATGATCTCATCCAAGGTAAATCTTAGTATACAGAGTTGTAGTATAAATGCTATTCATAAGCAAGAAGTGTCCATACTTCATCAATACAAAATCATACACATTAAATTTCTAAGGAAACCTATCCCCAAGTTCATAATAGTACCTTCCAACTTCCTCTATGGTATCTTAAATAGATTGAAGGAACATTTCTTGCTTTTGTGTTTATCCTTCCCTGCTGACTTGCTAAAACAAATTTTTTTTTAATGTCTTTCTTCGTCATTTCCCACCAATAAAACCTTTCACACCTTGATACATTTTACTAGAACCTAAATGAATGGTGAAAGCATGATTATGAGTATTCTCTAATATTTTCCTCCTCGAACTATCTACATTAGGCATACCCAACTATCATACAAGTTGTAAAATATCACTAGAGTCTTGAAAAAAAAATGTGGAACCCTTTCACCTTAGAAATCCTTTATCCTCTTTGCCATCTACAAATCTTGACCATGATCATGTTTAACATCACCAACCAAATCTCTATTCAAACTAAAACCAATTTGCACATAAATCAACAATGAGTTGGAATGGGCAAGCCTAAACCAAAATCTATTATCAACAAGCTTCTAGTTTTAGTCCTTATACTTTGGAATATACCAGAATAATCAATAAGCACAATCAGTAAATAATCCAAGAATGAATGCGGCTCATTAAATCCATAAAAACAGCAGTGGCATCACTAAGTCCAAAGGCATGAATAATAAGTAATAACTCATATCATGTTCCAAAACTCATCTTCAAAATGTCTTCTTTCTTAATCTCTGATAAATGATACCCAAATCGCAGGTCCTTTTGTTTTCAAAAACTATTGTCCTCATTGCAGCCCTCAACAACTCATGTAGGTGAGGTAAATGATATTGCTATTTATTGGTACATTATCCAGTGCATAATTGCACAGTGCACTGCATAGTTCCATCTTTCTCTTCACACACAAAACTAGTGTTAGGAACCAAATTTATGGAAAACTCTATCCCCTTATTAGATGGTACACCCGAAAATTCTCCAAGGAACACATTCAGAAAATCACACACTAGAAGAATCTCTTTTAGTTTCATTTCAGCTGTTTGAGTATCTTTACCAAAACCAATTATTATAGACAACCCTTCCTTAGCAACTTGCTAACTCCAAATGCTATGGTGTTCAACTTCATTCTCCAGAAAATGTGTAATCTCCAAATAGTATAAATTTCATTACTTCGTGACAACCCAAAGTGTTTATGAAAGATTAACCAATCTATATCCAAAGATCACATTAAAATCAATCAGGTCTTAAGCTATAATGGCTATCAACAACTCTCAATCTCCAATCGATACCTTAAAAAGAATGGTGCACAAACTCAACCATCAAATGCTCCTCAAGATGTGCAGCAACGGTCAACGCCTTATTCAGGAAAGAAGATAATTCACTAAGTTGGCTACAATGATAAAAAGAGTATATATCCTTAGCATGAAGCATAACATAATCATCTCAAGATCATATAAACAGTATACTTACTGCCACGACATTGGTTGCCTAAGCATCTTGATGAGTCAAAGCAAAGACTCGAGCTCGACTCTCCTAACACACCATTGACCTAGACTACCATCTCATTTACCATTAGTTTTAGATACTCCACGACCTCGGCCAAAAGAACTCATAGCTTGTCTAACAAGTATTGTAGGGGGTCAAAGAAAATGCTAAAGCCGCTCTTGCTAACACTTATCCATGATTAGAGGAAGTTACACCACCACCATATGTAAATCCCTCCTAAAATGACTTATCTGAAAGCATTAATTTCACACCCTACTTTCTCCAAAGAAATTTACATGTTGAAACATTTGACAAGCAAACAAGGTGTAGATTTCGGGCAAAATGCATTTGAGGAAAAATTGATCATAAAGGCCCCCCAAAATCTAGTCTATGACTCAGCACAAAGCTTTAAGATTATCTACTATAACTACTCTATGGTATCATTCTACTCAGTTTACTCCAACAACTCAAGCATGTGAGTCGAACCATCTATGATAATCTCTAGAAGAATACGATTCATCAATTTATGGGAAAAAGTCACCTATGTTATTAGAGGTGATCACAACACTCTCGTACACCTAAAGTCATCACGTCAATCATATGCTACACGCTCCAACTCAACGATGTTAAATCTAGTACCCTTATGCATGAGCATCCAAGTGCTCTCCATAGACTCTCAAAAGCATCAATAAACCTCTGATCCACGCTTGACTAGTACTAGGAAAGCATGAGAATTAAGCTTAACGTGAACAATCAATGTGACATCAACCTCTCCGATGACACCTACTTGTTGTTGCTCCTCTTTTCTAACCCTTGGTCGACAATCCCAATAACAACTCCAATACATTGATTCATATCATGTTGTAATCCCCTCAACCCAATAGCAAGCTCTATCATTCATGAATTTCATTTCTCGATATAAGGACCTTAACACTTTCTACATCAACGAACAACCAACGTCTATCGGCGACGACCTTTGGCTTGCACTACATTGTCGAACACTACCAACCACAAAGGCCTTATAGAGGGTCCTAAGAAGATAATCGTCTTATAGTAGAAATCCTAATTTAGGTGACATCCTCACCGAACAAAGAATACTCATCAAACATAAGACATGAATCAAATTTTTGTGAATGAGGGACGAACTCAAATCACACTTGGAAACAACATTAAGTCTCTCATGAGGCATTAATAGCATCTTTGAAGTAAGTTGTGCCGCGGTTCACAATTTACTAGAAAGATTTCATCACTACCTCATGTCTGCAGCTAATAGGACCTACAGCCAAAGCTCTGATACCAACTTTGTCACGACCCAAAATCCTAAGCCGTGACCGGCGCACAGACTACCACCCTAGCCTGGCAAGCCTCTTCCTCATAGAATCATTTTCCAAACAATTTATTCGAAATGTCTTTGCACACATATATAAAAGCACTAGAATCTCTTTTGTAATTCCAATAGTTACAAATTAACAACATCTGCCAATAAGTTCTTCCATAACCAGTATTTTAAGTGAAATATAAAATCAACTCGAGCACTCAAGTGCCAACTCTTAAAATATAACAATAAATCACAATCCCAAATCTAAATCCACCTAGGACTCCCTATAGCTGCAGATAACCAGGATTAAATAAAAGACACCAATATGACAACCTGCTAAAGGAAATAAGTCGAATGGTCTGAATCTGACAACAGTCTGCTACTCAGTTGCCTGAAAATCTGTGGAGGGAAATAAGAAATGGGGTAAGTCACAAAGACTTAGTGAGCAGTCAACAACCACCATGAACAGGAAGGGGAAACAAACTAGGCACGATTTTTTTCCGCTCTCAGCTCAGTATAAACAATTTATATCATCAATAATACCAGTTTAAATCATTTCAACAATGAACTTGACAAAAATCATAAAGTTCATCAATAACCATTTCAAATAAATACAGTTAAAATCATGTCCAGATATGAAAAACATAAAACCAGAAATATAATTAATAGGGTCACACATGTAGAACCATGAGGCGGCTCCATCTCGCTGATAGCCCTCTCCTCCTAAGGGATGGCCTCTCCGATAGGGGTGGCTCCATCTAGCGGATAGCCCTTTCCTTTCTCAAGTCGCATCGTGTCATTGGGGGAAGCTACATCTCGTTGATAGTCCTTTCCTCTTAAGGATTATCTTACCCAAGAGGTGGCTCCATCTAACGGATAGCCCTCTCCACCCGGAATCATGTCATATCTCATCAATCTCATCGGGGGAAGCTACATCTCGTTGATAGCCCTTTCCGTGCACTGGCGGCTCCATCTAACGGATAGCCCTCTCCTCCCGGAATCAAACTAGCTAGGTGCACCTAGGCCGTTACCTCCGCTAACGGCTACGAGGTTCTATCAAGGATCCCCAAAACCATTTTTTCAAATCATATCAAGTCTCATCAACAGTCTCAAAATCAGCTTTCCAATACTCATCAAAGGTTTTCAAAATAACATTCTCAACATCAACTTTTCAATTCTCATCAAAGCTTTTCAAGTTCATAATTTCAAAATTAACCACAATTCATAAAACATGCTCAAATCAGCTTCATAAAATCAGCTTTCAGAGTTCAAGAATGATAATCAAACATATAAAAACATGTTTCCCCAATTTAGATAAATAGGCAATATGATAAAGTAATTAAATCAGTTATAAGACTGTTAAAAATATGTCATAGCAGTTGAAAACCACTCACAACTATGAAGAATAACCACAATTGCTTCCAGCAATAAAGCAATCCTACGACCACCGAACGACCCTATCGTCGTCGAATCTGAACACAAAAATTAGCCTCAAACCTTCAGCATTTATAACCCTTTTGACATACTACTAATGAGCAACCATAAAATTCTCAAATGTGTAACTAAAACCCTAAAAATAATTCTACTAAATTCTAAACTATGCTATAATATTATTATTGAAATTTTGGGTAGTAGGAATACCTCAATGGAATCAATGGTGTCACCTTGATCCGATGAATACCCTACTCCTCCTTCCTTGGAGCACCAATCCCTAACACTCAAATTAATACCCAAAGTCTCTTCACTGGCCGAATGGTAATTTGGTTCAAGGCTGTGGATTAATGGAGGGGTTTAGTGGTTCTTTGGTGGGGGAGAATTCAGACTTGAGGAAGAAAGGAACAGAGGCGGCGCTGCGAATAGAAGAAAGGAAGAAGGAAGTGGTACTGGACGGGTTTTATGACTTAGTGGGTAGTCAATTTCTTTTATTTTTTAAAAAAAATTAAGAAGTGGGTTACGGAACCCCTTTTATACTCCCCGGTCCCTTTTTTTTTTTTTTACCATTCTTATATATAATAAAGATAATAACAATAAATATTAAAACTATATTAACACTAAACGAGTCGTTTCAGAAAATCCCTTCAAATTTCCCCAACTCTTATGTCCCCTAACTCTTATAAGGATAAAAAAGATTAGATGAAGATAAGATAAAGATAGAATAATATACAACAATAGTCTCTTTTATTATGAAAAGAAGTTAATACAAGTGAGAGGGCGAGAGAGGAGAAAGAGGTAGAGAGAAGCGAGAGTCAGAGAGAATACTGTAGAATGAGGGTTTTGTTGCTTGGTGCAACTACCCGTTTTTATTTTCTTTTCAAAAACCACCCTTCTATATATAACATTAGGTCAAGACAAATACACATGGGCCAAGCCCATAGACTTTCTAGTGTGGCCCAAACACCTAACTTTGATTGGTCATCCAACTATTCACAACATCTTTGTAGTATTTGGATTGAAGTAGATAAAATTCTTTAACGAATTTATTTTTTTATTTTTTAAATTGCTACAATTAAGTTCTAATATAATTTTACTTTACTTAAAAATCTCAAATTATAATTTTTTCAAAAGTGAAATATTCACAAATTTATTTGATTATATCATTGTACATCTTGGTTTACTTAATTTTAAAAAGTTTTACAATTAAATCCCAAATAATTTTACTCTACTTAAATTTACATTATACCTTTCAAAAAATAAAATTACATTATATTCTCAATCCATCAGCATAAACACCAAAATACTTGAATTAAAAATAAAGACTGAAACTTTTTTTTATGTGAAAATCAATTGATAGATTAAATTCTCCTACTTTTAAAAGAATGAGGACTTTTTTTTAAGTAAGAATGAGGACTTAACTAGCTAAACATTTAACGGAACAAGTACATACAATATAAATTAATGGGAATAAAATGAAATTAAATATTTCTTTTATCATGAACTACGCAGAATTCTATTTAAAAAAGAGACAATGTTTGGGCCAGAAAGCCCAGTTTCATATAACCATGCTTGGGCCAGAAAGCCCAGTTTGGGTGAGAGAAAAACGACAAAACAAATTTTTTTAAGTACAAAGTAAACAAAACAGAATCTAATTTTTTTTTTGAACGTGTAGAATCTAACTTAGATGTGCTGTATTTTATTTTAATTAAATGCTTATTTATTTTAAAACCAAACAAAGTTTAACTTTGGAAACGGTTTCCAGGTTTTGCCCTATATATATTACGTAGTACGTACAAAGGAAAATAGAGAGCAGATAACAATTTCCTCTTTGATTAGAAAAACAAAACAAACTACCTTATTGTTAGTTTTGGAAGTCATGTGCATGTTGCATATTCCCGGATTCGCAATAGTGAACATCTTGATTCTTGTTTGTCAAGATGTTCACTATGGCAAATATAGGATTATGTAGGATTAGCAGCTTATCAGACACCTTCCTCTTCAACATATTCTCTCCTTCATCCGAACCAATAATGTTATGGATAATTTTGATGGGAAATTTGATGCATCACGTTTCTGTTTCTTTTCATTTATCTTATTTTCTTTTGGTGGTACCAGATTTGCAATTTTGATGTAGTTGTTGGTTTTCCGGTATTTGCTCAGACATTTTCTTATCGTTTTGCTAGCACTAGCCCTTAGGCTTGATTATTTGACCATTTAAATCAACTTGTCATTTAATTACACTTGCTACACCAAATTCATGTGGTTTTTAATCGAAAAATATTCAATAATAGTATTAGACAGCCTACTGCCATGTAAAACCAACCTCTGTTAGGCTTTTCCAGGTTTCTGTTTTTAATTTTAATATTCAAGTGGTTCATAAATCTAATGCTTCTTTTCTTCAAATTGCAGGGATATAGAGTACATGCCTAGATATTGTGCAATGTCTTTGACCCACTGTTGATATTGACTTATGTTAGATTTTCAGTTCTTATTTCTTGTCACTTGATGATGGATTGGATGAATTTGCACATATATAAGAAAATTTGTGATTTAATTTTTTTTTGTTATTGAAACAAGAAAATTGGCGACTTCAACCTAAGAAACAAGAGAACAATGAATCTGCTGTCTTGAGAATTTAATTGTTTCGCTGCATACCTAATGATCATGATTTCTCCTTCTTTTGATAACTTGAAGAAACTGGATACTACCTCTGGTGAATGGGATCTGTTTCTTTCTTCATTCTTCCATATACCAAAAACTTTTTCATCAAGCCCTGTGTTGTTTGTACCTTAGGAAACAGTAAATAACAAGCAGAAAAAATAGTAAATCACTTCCTGCAATGTTATTGTTAGACTTTGTAATGTAGTGTAGTTGCTTAGTAGATGTAATTAACCCTGGCTTATATTCAGGTGTGGTCATTATTGAGAGAGAGAGATGCCCTCGGTGCAAGGGAAACAAGACTCCCCGGTAAAAAAAGGTGCAGGTTGTGAAGGGGATGCAGCAGTGTCCAGAAGATTGTATTAAAAGGATGAAGCTGATCTGAGTAGAGATGATTACTGTATTAGCTTAGGCATTGTAATTTATAATTCAATGTTATATTACTGTG
Organism: Lotus japonicus; assembly: GCF_012489685.1. Classification (NCBI taxonomy): domain Eukaryota; kingdom Viridiplantae; phylum Streptophyta; class Magnoliopsida; order Fabales; family Fabaceae; genus Lotus; species Lotus japonicus. Next base: position 93,522,463 of record NC_080042.1, read on the forward strand.
TTTACATTATATATTTGAGTGAAACCAATTGGGTTTGAAAGGTTATACATAAAAGTATATTACTGTTAAGTTTCATCGATTTTGGACTTATAGTTTGATTGCAGTTCATAAAAAACCAGAAGTATCAGATTCTGAATTCTGATATAAGACAGTTAACTTGAAAAGGTTGTATCTTAAGTTATAGGACTGGAAATTTAATGATAATTATCTTTATAGAAAGCTTATAAGGTCTATTTTTTTGTTGTAAAATCTCATATGTAGATAACTTATTGTTTAAGTGAGGCAATCCTTCTAGTTTAGTTTAATTTTTTTAAGAAAAGCTTTGCATATCTCTAACTATTTTAGTCCAACTCAAGTTATTTTGGAGATTAGAAAGGTTGAGTAAGATATTTGTAATGTCAACATTTTAATTGCAAAACCTTGTTTTCATTTTATTTCACATGTTTAAAGTTTAAAAACTGTGAGTAGCTTTTGGATTTCATAATCCATTCTTATGAAAAAATCTAATCCAAACATGCTATAAAATAGCTAATACGGAAGTGAAATGAATATTTTCTTCTTCAGCTAATAAGTCAACTAGTATACAGATTTAACCATACTTGTGATATTGATAACTGATATAGCAATCTAGCCAGTCAACCTCTTTGATCTTATCCTCTTCCTCCTACCATTTCTTACCAATTGGCAAAAGAGGCTTTCACCCTCTTGTTTTTCACCTCAGCTACGCTTTGCCCTGCAGGTTTTCTCTCATGTCTTGCTTCTTTGACTTCCCAGAACAAACCCTGAAGCACTTTGTAAACGGCGTGGTGGAGATGACCCATCAGAAACTCCGAAGAAATGGGAAAGAGTAAGGGGGGAAGAAGGTTATTTAAAATGTTACGTAGAAAAAATAAAAACGAAAAATATAAAAACTGACATGTGAACATATTTAACCCTTATTTTTATAAGTAATGAGTTCATTGCCCGTTCATCTACTTATTTCAAATAAGACTTGTCAATTGAATTGAACATCGAGTGCCAGGTCGTGTGTATTTTGCTTTCTTCCCTCGCAATTAGCACTGATCCATTCACATGTATGTATGTATGTATGTATCTGAATCTGAAAGTGGTTCTTCATCCCAGCTTTCAGATACTTTGTTGAAACTGGTAACCGAAAAAGCATAGACTCATCAACATTGATAGAGCGGTTATAACGTCGTCGTCTTCTTAGTTAAAACTTGTAAACATCAAAGCCCAACCAAACAGTTTTCTTTCTTTCTCAAAACATCGATTTGATCCCTCTTTTCGTTTCCATATCCAAATTTCACATAGAACAATCAATCTCCCCGGATCTGGAAAAGTACAGGAATACGAGTCGATTGCATGAGAAATTTCTGAAACTTTTTCCAAGTTGAAGAAATGCGTAGCTGGGGATCGCAAAGCCGGCTATCTGGTCAATCTTTTGGATCTCGAGTTTCAGCTCTCGTGTTTGCCATGATCGCTACAATGGCTACTGTTTATGTTGCCGGCCGGTTAGTTATTCTATGAAAAATTCTCGTTCTTCTTCAATATTTGTCTTTTGAAGTTCAGTTTTAGGTCGCGGTTCGAGTTTTTCATACACTGTTTCATGTGCAGGCTGTGGCAGGACGCGGAAAATAGGGTGCATTTAGTTGAAGAGCTTGAAAAAAGAACTGGTCAGGTATGATTTTAGTTTTCTTCATTGCAGTCATGGCATGTCATACATTGCACATTATATGTGTTTTCATATAGGTATTAATATTATTAATTTCATTTTGGTTACTTTATAACATATCTTGTGTTGTTTGTAGCGCCATTGCTCGCATGTTTATTTTTAATTTTTAGTTATAATAGTCTTAGGATGTTAATGGAGTTGCATAGTTCATTTGATTTCAGGGTCAATCTGCCGTATCTGTTGATGATACACTGAAAGTTATAGCCTGCAGGTAATCTTCCTATAGTTAGGGTCTTGCCGAAGTCATTTTGGTTGCTGAATTCAAATTTGGTTGGGATTGATTGAGCTTTATTTGAGATTATTGCTGACAACCTTGATTTCAGGGAACAGCAGAAGAAGTTGTCTGCCCTTGAGATGGAACTAACTGCTGCTAGAAAGGAAGGTTTTGTTTCAAAGCATTTGTCAGGAGACAATGAAAAGCAGAAGCATCCTACGAAGAAGGTTCTTTCAGTGATAGGAGTAATGACAACCTTTGGCCGAAGAAAGAATCGAGATGCAATCCGCAAGGCATGGATGCCAACAGGTATGTTTTTCATTTGCTTGGTTTCCTTTTGCAAGACCACTGCATATTAGCATTCACAGTTTTATTCAATGGAACACCTGCTATGTGTCTAGAGATTTCAGGTGCTTTGCATTTTGAAAGCTGGTATCTGATTACAATGATTGTTAGCTACTACTGAATAATCAGGACTATCAAGTGTTCTGTTATTGTTTTTGGTTTAGGGTGATTTGCAGTGAATTCGTAGTGAAATCAGAACTCAGATTTGATAACAGCTCGAGCTAGGTGTTGATCACATCTCAGTTTCAAGTTATCCACGATTCTCTAATAACCTTTGTCACCTATTTCTGTGGTTTTATAATTTATTTTTGTTTAAAAAATTTAACATCATTATTCATTAGCTATATGTTCAACCAATCACATTAGTAATTTGTTCTATACCGTAAATATTGTAGAAGCTTTATTAGAACTCATTGATGCCCTATTTGCAGGTACTGCTATGAAAAAACTAGCAGATCAGAAAGGTGTCATTGTGCGATTTGTAATAGGAAGAAGGTATAGTTTTGGATGTTCAAATTCAAATTTAGCAAATGATTGTCTTTTTTAGTTTTTAATTGGATTGACATTTCCTTCCATACAGTGCAAACCGTGGAGACAGTTTGGACAAAGAAATTGAAACAGAAATCAGTCAGACGAATGACTTCATCATTCTTGTATGTTAACTTTTTTTTTGAACTTTTGTATGTTAACTTTTATAATGATAGTTATGAGCAAAAAAAAATTGATGGGTATAATAGATTTAATTACTTTCCCAATCCCCATATGACTAAATGGAATGATTGAATGTGCAGACCTTATAATTACATCAAATATATTTTTCAATGCCAAAAAAGTCTTGGTGTGATTGAGATGTGGGTTTCAAGCTTCTTTTTCTAAACTCAGATTTCTGGTATATTGTTGGCATACATTTTGGCCATTGTTTGTTTTTACCCTATGATTGTGGACCTATTGAGTTGATGTGGTGATGGACTCTTGGTTGGTATTTGGAAGCATGGCATGAAGTTGTATTCATATACTTTAATATATGAAACAAGTAAACATCATTACGTCATTAGCATATCATTTACTTTACTTCACAGGATAATCAAGTGGAGGCACCAGAAGAGAGAGCAAAAAAGATAAAATCGTTCTTCATTTATGCGGTGGACAATTGGGATGCTGAATTTTATGCCAAGGTCAATGATGATGTCTATGTTAATCTTGGTATGTGGCCCTTAATTCTATCTGCTGATGAAAAATATATAAGTACATAAGGTTTATTTCTGCAAGCAATAGACTTTTAAAAATTAGATAATATTCCACAGTTTGCAGTGTAAATTGATTAACTTCAGAGGGACTGAAGAACACACCTTTCATGAAAACAAACAAGGGAAATTATTTGTACTGATAATATGCTGATGAGCTGGAATTTCTTGACTCAAACCTCCCACTAAGTTATATAAATCTCTCGAATTCCCTGAATATTGTGAAGATTCAGAGGTGATGACATTAATCAAAGCCAATTGGATTACATATCTATTAGCTGTGGTAGGGTTCAAAACTTCATAAGAGACTCTTTTGCTTACCGAATTAACATGTATGAGTACTTTTCCAATTCTAGTTATAGATTCAGTGGACTATTAGGACTTGCTGTGCGACACTGTCATTATGCACATGCAACTTCAGATCAACAGTTTTCTCCTAAAAATTAGGAGTGTTTCAGAGGCTAGAGAATGAAACCACTTGTTGGATAAAGTTATATCGAAGTTTGGTGTATTCGCGTAACAGGAGGTAATAGAGAAGAATGAGCAGTTTGACAGATTGCATTTATTTGTTTGAATGTTCACCCAGAGTGCTTTGTAATTTCTACCAGGTGTTTAGACTGGAAAATGAACTTTATACTCTTGTGATTAAACAAGCTTTCATAAGCATACATGAGTTGATTTCAGATATACTTTCATAAGCAAAGGGAGTTATTGAGATATTTAACAATATCCAACATATTCAACAGGAGTTATGGTTCTAAACATTATTATCCTTTCTTCTTCAGATGCCCTCGGGGGAGTACTAACTTCTCATTTGGACAAGCCCCGTGTTTATATTGGTTGTATGAAATCAGGCCAAGTTTTCTCTGAACCGTGAGTCTTGTCAAAACATTTCATTGGGCTAGAAAGATAGTTTATTTTGGTACTATAACTTCTTCCCTTTTCTCATTTTGTCTAAATCTTATAGGACACAGAAGTGGTACGAGCCAGACTGGTGGAAATTTGGTGACGGAAAATCGTGAGTAATACAGACGTAGTTCATTTTATTTCGTTTATGATAGAATGTTGATAATAAAGTCAAGATTTTCATTTCTAAGATATTATGAGACATATTTCTTTATCTGAGAAGAATTTCTAAGTTTTATTTATTTATTTAGTGACATATCAGTTTTAAATTCATTTTTCAGAAAAATCTACTGATACCTTTTGAAAAGATGTTTCATTCTCATGAAATGAATTCTTCAATGAGCTTATGCAGCAGCATTGTAATTTTGATTTATTATGATAAATGAATTTGTAAAAAAGTTGAAGCATATAAGTTTTTGGTGGTGGAAATTTTGATTGATTCTTGTGAAAAAATTGAGTAATGACAAAATCCACTGAGAATGATGTATCCATAAGTATCATATACACTCTATATGGTATAAAAGGAATCATGATATAAAGCTTCCACCATCAAGACCTATTGTCGGTCTATTCTATAGGCAGTATTACCTTACGTTTGCAAGAGGTTGATTTTAGGACTTGAAATGTGATCTCCTAATCACAACAGTAATGTTATGTGCTTCAGACAAATGGGATTAATTTTCTAACAGTTTTTCTAAATACTGGTCCATTGTTTTGTGCTTCTATTAAGATAACAGATTCTTTTTAAATCAATTTTTTTTGAAAAAACCTTTAAAAATTTATTTAGTACTTTTCTCGTAGTAGTTTCTATGAAGTTATTATATCACAACTCACGAGAAACTTGTCCAAAAAACACTCTAAAACTACTTTGTCTAAATCATTGTCCTAGATCCAGAAATTGTTTCCCTCTTCTTTCTTTGTTGACATTCATATTCATGCTTGCTTGATGCAGGTACTTTCGACATGCTTCTGGCGACCTCTATGTCATTTCAAAAGCATTGGCTCAGTTTATTTCAATAAACAGGTATAGTTTTCCTTCATCTTATTGTGTGTTTTAAGAATGGTTGTAATTATTAGCTAAGTATGCCGGATCAACAAATGTTTGCTTTGCAGATTAATTCTTCGTACATATGCACATGATGATATAAGTACTGGATCATGGTTTATTGGGCTTGATGTGATGCACGTTGATGAAACGAAGTTTTGCTGCTCCTCCTGGTCCCCAGGTATGATTTCTTTCCGCCCTCGCTCTCGCACACATGCTTGCCATTTATATATGGTCAGGAGTTAGGATCTTATCCATTCAAAAATTATGGTTTGGAATCAAAGAATGATCTTGCAAATAGTACATTTGATGAACCACAACTTTTTCTCAAGCAAAAAAATGCTCAAGTTGGATTATTGACATAGCACTACTATTGCCATTTTGCAATTGGACATTTTAAATCAGATAACTTCTAATGGATTGAGATTAAATACGACTAACAGGATTAATTAAACAAATCATATCGGATGTGTATTAACTTTATTGTTATGAAGTAGTATTGATCTTGATCCTAGGCTTTTATCTTGAGTAACAGACATTTAGTCTGGAACAGGTTAAATATTACAAATTTTCTATCCATTTTGTGCTCTCTTAGCAAGAGTTTTAGCATCGTACCATACACGCCTCGCAAAAGGTGATTGATTTAGGCTATGTTAGATCAGAGTCGGTATGTGTAAATGAACATTAACACTTATTTCGAGATAAAAAGTGAACATAATTCTTATGAATTGAGATGAAGTCAGTTCACGTTGCACTAAACTGATATCTCAAAACACACTTTGCCACGTCCACGGTTCTATTGAAATGGATCAAATTGCAATTATATATACTGTTTATCCTACATCTTTTCAGGGGCAATTTGTGCAGCAGTATGACGACTTACCACTGATAAATTGAGTGACATACAAATGATGTATAGCAAACCGAAACCTGTTACTTCCTCCATCATCATTTTTGCTTCAGGTGATTTTCCATTCTGATAATCTTCAACCAGAAGTTGATTCTTCCACTAGATAGTTACATACGTTCTTCTCGGGATTGTTCAAAGTATTGAGAAAGGATTTTGATACATTCACGACTAATATGCGCTTGCCTGATTTTGACTTTTGAGAAAATTATCCCATTCAATTTTGTAATATAAATTGCTCTCACATCCTAGTCAAACTACATATTTTTACCCTCATGGGATGATTAATGAGATTCGTATAAATTACTTAATCACATTAGACCTTTTTATACGTCCTGATTTTGTTATGTGGTGGAAAAAGTTAACTTCCTTGTAAATTCTCAAGTGAACTTTTGGATGTTTTTCCCCAGTTACATCACCTGGGAAGTTCTGGTTAATGCCAGAAGTTGGTAGAAGCAACTTCCGGGAAGTTCCTCGAAAAGAAGTTTTTTTCCCTTCTTTGGTGGATGCTCCAAAAGCTATTTTGGAGGACACTTGATTTACGTATCTGACATAACTCCATTCTTAGAAAGAAACAAAAAATACAAAACGTTGATCCACACTCAAAGTTCTAACTGAAACCAACCTTGCGATAAGGCTATTAAATTAGAGTCTGTTAGTATTATAAATAGGAGGCAATTCTTATCAAGTGGCTATTGATGTGGTGTAATACATTTAATGGCCAACCTTGCGATAAGGCTATTGATTTTATTATCAACCGTGATTATTATAAATTTAAGAAAATATATTAAATTTCAAAGTCATACTATATTTTAATTACATTAATATATTAACTCTAATAATACATCATTTTTATCCAAAATGGCCGGTATGCACTTAAGTTTCAGGCTTATTAATAGGTTTTGCCACGTGCAATCGTATCATATTGATAAGTTTGTTTCTGATTTCTTATTTTCCTTCCTCATTTTTTCCAAATTATGATCACGTTCATGCACGTTGACCAAACAAGGTGAACTTACTACTTCGAATGATAGGGTAAGAGTATTTTGCTTTAGAGTATGTTTGAATTGATGGTTGGTAGTGGGATGGTGTGAGATGTTTGTATGTGTTATTATTTGAGTATGTTAAATGAGGATGAAATGGAATGAATGTGATAGAATCCATTCCATCTCATTTCATGGCATACAATCAATTTTAAAACTCTCAAAATTGGATGGAATGTAGAAACTCATTACTAGTAAAACTATATATTCCTATCCTTACTTACCCATATATATAGTACGTATCATATGAGAATGAAGCTTTTACGTGAGAGTGAGAGGAGTTATTATATGTCATTAGATCTAATCATGAACAGTCAAGATTAAAACATAAAGTTATATGACTTTTTTAAAAAATATTTTTAATTGATCATGTGACAATCACATGATGATTCAAATCTTCTAATCTTGATCGTTCATGATTAGATCTAATGGCTCATAATAACTTCTCTCAATCTCACATAAAAACTTTATTCTTATATGATACATCATATATATATATATATAGGGGAATGCTAACTTACTCCCACTTGATTTTATGAAGGAGTAAGTTAGCAACCAACACCTTTTCCTTTGGAAAAAAAACCCAACCCTTTTTCTTTCAAGTCAGTTTTAATTTGAGGGTATTTATGTAATTTTCGTTTTTAATTCTCAAAAATCAAATTTCTCTCTCCTCCCACTTCCCTAACCCTTCTGCTTCTCTCTTTTCAACAGAGTGAAATGATTTCACTCTTTCTCACTTCCTCCATTATCACTCATTTTTTCATTTCCCACCATTATCATAATATCATATGACAAAAAAATTTGTAAGTGTTGATACCAAAATTTTATATATATCATGTGCCAGAACCTTATAATTTCTAGTCGAAATATGGTGCTGGTTTTGGTGTCGAAATTATATGTTGATGGAGCATTGTTCATGGTATTGGTTATCAATTCAACTATTTTTTAATGTGTCCAAGTTGTCTAATTGATTGGTGAAGTTCTCGACTAAAGACAAGGAAAAAGATGGCAACTATCAAAGAAAGTGGAACGTGGTAATCATGGAGGTGGAAATGGTGCAAGGAATTACCAGAAGTATAGCTACGGGAAGTTGATAGAAGTTATTTTATTTATAATTATGCCAAGTGTATGGCTCTAATGTAGGGAGTTATTTTCTAAGATTTAATCTCTACCGTAGGATCTAGTGACAGTTTCATTTCTTGCTCTATAAATAGCACATTTCATTGTAAAAATATTCAGACTCACACAATTACTCAAAACTCTCCATGGATGCCTCCAAGTCTCATGTGATATATGGCTACAAAGAGACTATGAGTGTGCTGTGATTATCACCTTTAATTTTCAATGCAATTTCATTTCCTTTGCCATTTTGATTTCCTTTTACTTTCTGTTATCCTTTTTTTCTTTCAATCTTTACCTATCTATTCTTTTTTCCCTTTTGTTCATACCGTTCTTCACAAAAAACCCGACCTTGACATTTAAAACGTCTTCACTAAAGAACCCAGAGAGGACTCCGAATCCGGTCCTTAAATTGCTTTTAGATTCTGTTTGTTTACCAAAAATCGGTGTAAACAGTAAGAAAAAACAATGGAATCATATACCTTAAGTTCCTTTTCAACTGTGTTCCATTTTGTTCCCAAACAAAACAACACCAAACAATTGACATGCTTACAAAAAAAAACCAATCAATTCACAATACAAATTAAGAACACCTCTTGGCTTCACTGGTCATTGCGCGTCCTAAAATACTCCCAAATGATAAAACACTGATTTCTAGAGAGAGTCCAAAACTAGCACACGACACAAATAAAAAAAATTCAGAGAAAAAGAGAAAAAGAGGGGCAAAGCAACTGAACAACGAGAGGAGGCAGCGAGAAAGGTGGGAAGTGGGAGGAGAGAGAAAACGGTTTTGTTTGAATTAAAAAAATTAGAAACAAAAATTACACAATTACCCCAAAATTAAAATTAGCTCGAAAGAAAAAGAGTTGGGTTTTTTGTCCAAAGAAAAAAGGTGTTGGTTGCTAACTTACTCCTTCATAAAATCAAGTGGGAGTAAGTTAGCATTCCCCATATATATATATATATATATATATATATATTCAATATTAGTGTTTTAAAAGTAAGGGTAATATAGGAATAAAAAAGTCATTATTCATTCGGCTAAGTCTATTATCCAACCATTAGAGTGGTAAATTGTTCCACTCCATCATAAAATATTTAAACAATGAAAATAGATTTTTATTTCATTCCATTTTGCTCCATTGTATTTCATTTCATTCGCTTTAATTATGTTCCATCAATATAAATAGAATTTTTGGGTATGTTTATATTTATTGAGAGCACTTTTAACGACGGGTGATGTATTGTTTGATAAAAAAAGGGTTGGGTCAAAATCCCATCCCATACATTTAGTTACTTTTCAATGAATTTTGTGTTGTTGCAAATGAGATGAGATCAAGATCTTCTATTTTTAAATGATGTTTCATTCTCTGTCTCGCCACAATTAAATTATGTTAGGTCAATTAAAAATCACTCATTAATAGGTTATAAATGTTGCGTCAATGTATTTTTAATAGACATGTCGTTATTTTATTGGTTGGACAGAGAATGAAACATCATTTGGAGACAGAGGATCCAAATCATACTCTATAGGATGTTTAAATCAATTAATCAGGAATAATTTTGGCATAATGGAGATATGATTATATCGTGCCTATTTGGAAAATCGTGTCATATATATTTATAGTAGGATGTAGCGGTTAGTCACCACATGGTGATAATAACGAGTAATGATATATACACACCTTATTTTTTGAAACACTTCATTTCCACATCTTTTTATTTCTATCTCTCTCCTCTTATCATTTATCACATCTAATATTTTCTCTCTCTTATTTTTTCTTTTATTCCTATCTCTCTCTTCATTTCACCTCTCTCCACCTCAAAGAGAGGTGTAAAGATAACATCTATATACTTTAGAAAAGAGGAAGGTTGTGAGCCCCACCTCCTTGGTTTGGCACTCCAAGAATGACTCTCGCCCACCCCGCCTCTTTGCATGACAAGTGTCACCTTCTAATTGTTTTGGACCAAAATAGTAGAAGCCCATTTTAATTTCAGTTTTTTTATAGAGGCCCATTATTCAAAGTCATTTGAATGATGATTTTGTTTTTATTGTTTTATAACCCCCTAATTAATTGTTAACATAAAAGTTGTATACATATGTCATTATATCATTGATTATCATTTTTCAAAAAAAAATTGAATTTTTGATAGGCATGAAAAAGGTAATTTAGTAAGGTGAAAACATTCTCAAATTCAAAGTTTAGGCTGCAGAAACTTTTTTGTTTGAATCTGAATCTTCAAATTATTTTTAAAACGGATATTCACAGTCTTGAATTTGAGATTCAGCACCTGCACTGAATGAAGAATTAATGGTGTTAATTATGTAAAGGAAAAGAAGTCAAGAATTAAAAGGGTGTAAATTCTACTGAGCAAGACACGTGTTAATTTGTTTCAAGCATTCACATCATGTTAATGCTGCTTTACAAGTCATACCTTAAAAACTTAATTTTGAGAACCATATTAATGACCCGTTCTTGAAAGAAATACGCACTGTTTTTTTTTTGTGCGAAAATAAAGAAATTAATTCTTGAAAGAAATTAATATGATTTGCAATAAAAGTCAAACCTTAAATACTGTAATAACACCATGTTAATCTTAATTTCTATTTTCCTTTAATTACTCATCAGAATGAGTAATTCACGTGGAACGCATGGTATTTGGTCCATAATAATTAATTTCAATAGTGAAAATTGACCTGAAAAAAAAAATTTACCTCCTTGCAATCAGATTTGTATTACCGTCCAACCTTTTTTTTTTCTTTCCTTTTTTAACATTCATTGACCATTAACCCTAATTCTCAAATTCCTATATAAATCATCTCATGCTATTCTTTAACTTCATCATCCCTTCCCACCAACTATTAGCTTTGTAATGTACTCCCTCCGTTTTTTATCTTTTGAAGTTTTAGCCTTTGGCTCTTAGATTAAGGAGAAGTAATTGTATACAAAGATTTTTCTCTTAGACAAAAATGACCCTAAATAAAACCTCATGAATTTAGGTTACAGTTTCAACACTATAAATATAGCACAGTTATCTGTATAATATTGATAGTATAGTCCACAGATGATACTTGATAGGCATACTAATTTAATGATATGGCATTGATAGTTGTACATGAGAGCATAGGTAATTGTATACTGATTTAATTCAGTTTTGAAAAATTAAAAATCACAAATTTTAGTGTGGTTTCCAATAAGGGTATATGTGAAAAAAAAAATATTAATTGAACTTTGAATTCCTAAAACTTCAAAAGATTTGAGTTAAATCACAAGTGCTAAAACTTCAAAAGATAACAAACGGAGGGAGTACTTTGTTCTAATGGCTATCGACGATCTCGCCACCATCGATGCCTCAAAGGAGAACTGGTCTGTTGTTGCAAAGGTGAACCGGTTGTGGCTTAGTCCGAGCTTATATGGCTCCAAGCTTCCATTTTCCATGGACATGATTCTTATGGATGACAGGGTAAATCACGTTTTCACATAATAACCATGTATTACGTTCTTTTTTTTAAACTATAAATCTCAAATTTCCTCATTTTATTGAATTTTAGGGTTGTAAGATTCATGCTACGGTTAGGAAGACTCTTATATACCGATTCCAATCTTTGCTGAGTGAAGGACGTGTATATCAGATTTTGTCTTTTGGTGTTGGTGAAAGCGGTCGTGATTTCCGTCCAACCTCGCACCCATTCAAGATCAACTTTGATATTCATCCATTTGTGCGCTTGGTTCCTAACAAGGCCATCAACTTAAGCCCTTACAAATTTGTGTTAATATCTGATATAATGTTTAAGGACCTGTATACGTCTTTTCTTATAGGTATATACTATTTTTTAGTCTTTTGATTTTTAAATTACTGTTCTGGGTTTTGGATTAATGTTTCTATGATTTTGCAGATGTGATTGAAATTCTCACTGGTGCAAGTGCTGAAACTGAGTTTGAGAAAGATGGAACAAAGCAGAAAAGAACATTAAGTTGAACTTGACCAAGATGGGTACACACAATGTTTAATGCTTATTCATATTTTTTCCATCTTTGATTATTATGAGTAAGGTTTTATAATTTCTCAATTTTCTTAGTAGGGTTCGGGTTGAATGCACCTTTTTTGGAAAGTATGTTGCTGAAGTCGTTGGTTATTCTCTTTATTGTTGACAGCATAAAAAAGATAACAAGCAGTTTATTGATAATCTAATTTGAAGGTGTATTGACGTTTCTATAAGTATGTTTAACACTTTCGAATTATACACAGTTTATGTTTGTATTGGCACTGATAATTTTTTTTCCTTTATAGGTTCTATAGCTCAAATATGCTTGATTGACAACAAGCTCGGTTATGAAGTCTTTATCATTAATCATGGACTACAATTTCGAATAAGGGTTCATGTTGTTGTCATTGTTATGTTTATATTATTTCAATTTCAATGTAATGCATTACTTAAAAACTTGGCTTTTATTACTATTCAAGTGTTGATACTGTGAGGTATCTACAACCTCATCAAATTAATATATTTACTGTGGTCCATTCATCTACATGTTTGTAACATATGTTTAGTTCCATATCTTTTATACTTACTGAAAAGAGCATAAACTAAGTTAAAACACATTACTACTGATTCATCTTTACAAAAAATTCAATCGCCGTGCAACGCACGGGTAAAGAACACTAGTTATTGTGATAATAACTATACTTCCTGATCTCAGCATGGAGGGTGGTCATCTGATTACAACAGGTGGCGTCTTTGCATTCTCCTTGTTGAAAAATAGATGGGATTTGTCGGATACATATCTGCAGTTATGAGATGTCCTTTATTCTAAGGTCATCCATGGAAATATCTATGGTAGCTAGATTAGGTCGGGTCGGGTCGAAGATGAGCATATGAGCTCAATCTAATGGATCACAATAAGTAAATTTAAATTCCACCTTAATACACGAAAATTTGAAAATCTCAAGTCAAGCTCTCTTCTCTCACAAAAGCATTCAATTTACAAGGTTTCTCCATAAAACAAAATTTATTAGTGCTATAAATGAAAATACATTAATTTAATATTCTTGAATTTAGAATCCTCTAATATGGTTAAAAATTACTAATCCAATGGAGCTTGATTTCAATTACAGAGCTGAGCTTAAGCTCTGACTAGAATGTTCCACTTGAAGGCAACCCATATTGAAGTCGTTAGTTAATTCCGGTATTGTAGAGTCAATTGTTCCTATTGAAGTCCGCCGTTGAAACGGTAACCTTTTCGTTTACGAAATACTAGTACGAAGAGTATTTGTTAGCCTAATTTGAAACTAGTGAGACCCATCAATCAATAGATTTGGTCTTAGGATCGTGTTTATGACCACCCACTACTTTTCTTCTTAACAACACACAGCGTTTTAAAATCACCAAATAAATACTCACGCTGATTTTAATAGTATTACCGTGACGTTTAACGGCAAATGATAGAAACAAAACAAAACTGTCGTTGTTACTCTTAATTAAAGACCAGATAAGATAACTGAACTATAAAAGCAAAAGCGTTTTGGAACAGGCGGTGCCAAAAATTGATTACTCTTTCTTTCTATCTTCTCTTGTTGTATTACTACTAATCACTTGAATTGGATTGGATTTGGTTCCACTTCCACTTGCACTTGCACTCCATCATCACCCATTATAACCCAAACACCAATTACAATCCATCTTTCTGGATCTGCTAGTTGGTGGAAGTTGGACTATCGGTTTCAAACTTCACAAGAAAGGTCTCTTGGGTTGGGAAGGAACCTTGTGATTTTTTCACCTGCTTCCTTCCGTGACTGCTCAACCTCTTCTCTTCTGTCACGTCCAATTTGGGGTTTTATTGATAAGTCAGTTTCAAACTCCATTTTCTTCAATTTGAATTGATATCTTCCTCCTCAGTGTGGGGTTATGGAGACCGTTCATTCAAGTGCAGAAAGCGATAACAGACCAACGGTTGAAGTCACCAAGGACAAGAATGGAATTGACCAATTCGTTCTTCGCAACCTTCGTGGTTCTTCTGCAACGGTAAGCTTGCACGGAGGCCAGGTTCTTTCATGGAAAACAGAACGCGGTGAGGAGTTACTGTTCAGTAGTAGCAAGGTGAATGTAATGAGCTTCAATTTTGTGACTATTATTTCTGAATTATTATCAATTAGGCAATCTTCAATTGAATTTGTGAATCTTTGTTGACTTTTCAATTAGGCAATATTTAGTCCTCCGAAACCCGTGCGAGGAGGAATTCCAATCTGTTTTCCACAGGTAATTTTAGGTCAATGCTATTGAATAATTGCCGAAACATGTGAATTCATAGTTAACAAATGAGGTTTGTGCAATTGATTTCCAGTTTGGAGCCCGTGGATCGCTAGAGCAGCATGGATTTGCCAGGAACAAGCTATGGGTTATTGATCAAAATCCTCCACCGCTTCCCGGTGATTCCAATGGAAAAGCCTGCATTGACTTGCTGCTCAAACCATCCGAAGACGATATGAAGTTATGGCCACACAGGTGAATTCTTGATTTAATTAGCATTGAATCCTCTATAGTTGACTTGCATCAGAACCAGCATTTTACTTTTCTTTTGAATTTGGGGCTAAGAATAACTAAGATAAATTGGGAGGATACATGCTGTTATTGTCACAATCTCTGTATGTGAATTGTATGAAAAGATAAATGAATTGTCATCAAGAATGTACAAGCCCTAAAAAATCATGTAAACAGTTTGATTCCTCACTTGCCTGGGCTACAAGCAAAAGCAAACCATAGGCCAAAGAAAGTTAATCATCTCTTATCATCTCATTAGTATAGTCATATCTCATGCATCTTGATATTGCTGAATTGTTTTATCCAGCTTCGAGTTTCGGCTAAGGGTCTCTTTGGCAGCAGATGGCCATCTAATCATGATATCCCGCATCAGGAATGTCAATAGCAAGCCTTTTAGTTTTTCCTTTGCGTACCACACGTATTTCTCCATCTCTGATATTAGGTCTGTGTACTATTTAAGTCCCTATCCATCACTTGCCTAATCCCAAGTTGCAAAATTTGAATAAGCTAATTAAGTTAACATGTGCTGGTTATTGACAGTGAAGTGAGAGTAGAAGGATTGGAGACTCTTGACTATCTGGACAACCTGTGCCAGAAGGAACGCTTCACAGAACAAGGAGATGCTTTGACATTTGAATCAGAGGTAAGGCAATTGATGATGTCTTCATTCAAGTCATATGCATACTTTTATCAACTTCAGTTACTCTGCCAAGGTGGTGTGTTTGGTTTTCTGTTTACATCAATGTAAATAAACATCCACATCTACTTCGAGACAAAAAGTGGATCGAAAGTTCATTCACGTTGCAGTTAATTAGTATCTAAAGGCACACTAAGGTTTTATCAGAAAGCTAAAATCTTATCTTTCCCATATTAATTTAAGGTGGATCGGGTCTATCTTGATTCCTGCGACGTGGTAGCTGTCCTAGATCATGAAAGGAAGCGAACATTTATGATAAGAAAGGAAGGACTACCAGATGTTGGTAAGGATCTCAAAATCAAGTACTATCTATTATTGGTAAATTCTGTCTTTAAGTTGCACAACCAACATAACTAAAACTAACCATACCATTCAAAATAATTTTGGTGTTTCATATAGTTGTTTGGAATCCGTGGGAGAAAAAATCCAAGTCCGTGGTGGATTTAGGGGATGAAGAGTACAAGCACATGCTATGTGTTGATGGTGCAGCAGTTGGAAAACCAATCACCTTAAAGCCAGGAGAAGAATGGAGAGGCCGCTTGGAGCTTTCTGTTGTGCCTTCTACTTGATTTCAAAGTGACTTTTATACTAACAGAATAAACCACCATGCAAGCATTGTTTTTGAGTAAGTGGTAGTTGTTTCTGCAAATCTTGTCACCTAAATAAAAGTCTTTAATGAGCATGTAAATATATGAGGGAAGTCCTCATATCTAAGATGGTTGACTGAATTTGAATATTCTTCACATGGTAGGGTATATAACTTAGAGGAATGTTAGCAATGCTCTTTTAACATAAACTTCAACGCACCCATTGGTTTATATTTTTAAAAAAATGTATGGGTCTTTTTACTTTTTAGAAAAAAACAAACTAATTTCATGAAGAAGTGTGTGAGAGAGCGTGTTTAAAAGACTCATGGATATGTTTAAGAGATTGAAATACTCTTTCTCATATCTTGTCCCACCAATAAAATTCTGACTTGTTCAGGAAACTGTGGTTATTCCTTCATTTTATTATGACATGTCAATTAAAAATACATGTGTATCCCAGTTATAACTTTTATAAACTTAAATTTCAGATTTTTAATTGACAAGAAGCAATTCTATTGGTATGACATGCTAGGGGATATTAACTGCAAAGGATCTTAATCCATGTGATCAAAAGCTTTTCCCTTTTACAATATAAACGTGTAAGTAATGTACATGAAAATAGTGCAGTTAACCTTAAAAGGTTTATGATTATGAATATATTATTTTTTCTCCGTTTGGTATACTTTGCACCCAAAAATAGTCAAAATTTAATTTTTAGTCATAAACTGTATTAGTTGAAAGTTAAGCAAATATTAGTTGATTCAATTAAAAGTGTTTGGTAGGTAACATGAGATATTGGTTTGACCCAACACCAAAAAACATATTGGTTTGAACTTTGAACGTTAAATTTAAGAGTTTAATTTATCATACGTACACTGACAGTGTAAGAAATACAGTCATCCATTAGAATGCATGTCATAATTAAATTAAATTTTAAAATAGAGAGACGTGATTAGAGATGCATGTACAAAACTATTTATATTGTCAGTGCATATAAATTAAATCCTAAATTTAAATGATACTTGTTAATATAAATTTTATTCTAATTTTACAAATAATTTTTTAGCTAATTTTAAATTTAATTTTTTTTAGTTTTATAAATTTTTATTTAAACATCAATATTTGATTAAAATTACTAATAAAAATTAACAGAAAAATAAATTAATATTGTACAATAATTAATTTTTTTGGGGATTATATTATAGGAGGTCCAATGGCCCAAGAATCTTTTTCAATAATGGGCTCATGAGAATCTAAACTAACATGGATCTTATTTTGGTGTGTAAACTAACATGGATCTAGAGAAACTTTATTACTGTGGGATATTATTCACTTTTTTTATTCACACAACTGAACGGCTGAACCTTTTGTCATCATGTTAAGAGTATGTTTGTATTAGTATTTTTTTTCTTTAAAAAAAAACTAGGACTATAGCCCGTTTTCCGTGCTATGCACGGACGAGTAAATCTACAATTTATCATATTTATTCATTAATTAGTTAAACTTCATTATATTAACTCACATATTATAAGTAATTGTATCATATAGTAATAACAACACAACTATGGCTTTGTGGAAAAACAATTGACAATATAACTACACAATTACAATGTTATAGTTTTTGTTATAAATAAACAAGTGCTAAGATCATAAGACAAATGATATTTTAACAAAACAAGAACCTAACCAAACTATTATTTTTAGAAAAAGAATTAAATTAAATAAAAGGAAACAAAATACCATGATAGGTTATTTATCAACCTCCCGTTACATATTGGTATTAAGTACACAAATATCATACTGCAATACAACGAAGAATAAAATTTGAAAATCAAAGAGATTTGATAAATGATAACATAGAAACTCTCATGATTAGGTCAGAAAAAGCTCCAAAAAAGAATCAAATCCAACCAATTATGCAGCACAAACATACAAACCACTCACCTCCACATGTGCAGAATGCAATTAATCCCACAACAACGTAATTGATTGGAAGAATTGAAACTAACCACACAGGCAAACCATAGAAAGAAACAAAACAGCCAAAAAACATCCTAATACAATAAACTTACTTGATTACTACATAAAATAAACAGCAAATAAACTCCCCTAATTACATTGGTAGTAACGCTTTTAAAATCTTCAAGGAAACTATCAACTAAGAGGAAGTACAACCATTAAAGAAAAAGTCTCTAACATAACAAAAGGAATGAACTCCATCTAAAACATGAATGCCCCGAGTTTAATTGCGTTTGTGAAATTTAACCTTCAACCTGATTCCAATTATGCTTGACATTACTAATCATCTCATCTTCATCCAATAAGCCAACTTTTTCTACAACACATACAGCTTGCTTATTGTCTTCCTCCAGATAAGTGACCCGTGAATCACTCTTAGACTGAAATTAACCAAATAATACAAACTTCAACAATTAAAACCACATGTTTATAGATATACTTTCACTAATCACAAGGTTAGTCACAATTATAAATAGTTGCTGGTACAAATAAAATAGAACCTGTACCTCCACCAATGTAACACTTGTACGTTTAGCACTAAACTTGTCCATTGTTTCAGAATCAGAACAAATGTGAAGAACATCATAACAGAAGCAGCCATCATATAACCTCCTAACATCATTACGAACTTTGAATAAAACTTCTGCACCAACCAATTTTTCTTCAACTTCAGGTGGAAAATGCGCTGCGAGCGGTTGCTTAATTCAAAGAAAAATATAAATTAGATCATTTAGCAAAAAATCATAACACAAGTAGCATCATGTAGTGCTCAGCTATGATTTACATGATATAGTATAGAACTATAAACAATGACAGATTACCGGTGATGCATAAGCAAATTCTTCACAAGCTTTTTTAATGATGTGTGTAGCTTCTGGATCACTTAGAATAAACACGGAACTTTGAACACCATCAGATACATGAACATTAAGACGATACCTATAGAAGTAAAATATCATTATCTATTGTCATACAAGAAAAAAAATACTGACATAATTTTGATTTTCATGTAAAATCAAGTAACCAGTAAACACAATTATCTTGCCTATGCATCATTTTCACCATTGTTCTACAACAACGACTACAGCTATAACCATGGTTGACAACTTTCAATTCAGAATAGCAACGGCAGGAAGGGTATGCCCAGCCAGCAGCTTTAATCACAGAAACAATGCGAGCTTGAACAATGAATACACCCCTCTATAGAAAACAATAAAAGAGATTTCAAGAAAAGAACATATGATAAAAATGACAAACACACTATATTCATTTGATCTACAACACTCATCCCAACTAAATTTTAGAAACCTGTTCTGTGTGAATAAGCTGCAATAATGTTTTAGCTGGATGCAAGTGAATAAAATCATCTTGCAAGTTAAACTCACTATCACGATACCCAAGATATTCAACCGGCTCTTCAATTTCAAATCCACTAAATCTGCCAACATAAAACAAAACAACAAAATTTATTAAAATAGATGTAGAAAAAACATTAGGATAGGATCTCAACATGCAATAAGAATACTCATATTTATAGAAAATGGTTTACCTCTCATTGAAAACTGACTGGTCTTCCACAACAGGGTTGATATGAAGCTTAGTCACATTAGGAATACTTTGAACTATAAGTTCCCCTTCAACAAAAGTTTAATCAAGTTAGGAATAATATGTTTAACAAATAATGTCAACAACGAAAGTAATTACTTAATCAAATAATAGCTTACTACCATCCTCATATTTAAGTGTAACAAACTGTAGCCCAACAACAAATTTTGCAGTCCAATTTGAGCAGAGGTATTGAACAAACATAGAAACAATATCTCCAGCTAAGATACAAAGCATCTTCCCCCTATAAGTGCATTTGAACAAATTAAGTAATCATTTACACAAGCATACGATTACTGAGGACAAAGGAATTTAGAGGTGCAACATAGGCAAGTGAATAAACTACCCATTGTCAACAAGTTCCACATTTATCATTTTAAGCATAGTGTTATTCTTTATAAGTAGCTTCTCCTTTGATGCAGAAGAAACCAGCCCAGGAATATCTAGTTCACATCAAAGACAAATATAGTATATCATAAACAATACAAAAGTAAGAAACAATAATAATTTCTAGAAGTTAGATAGTATAGAAATAGGAAAAAAAATTATAGGATAGCTTTCTTTTATGCAAATAAAAACAAACAACTACTACTGAAATTCTGAATAACATGGACTAAGAGAAGTTAAAACCTATCAGGTAGGTGAATGTGTCAAAGTCTCTTCGAATATGCCCAATATCAAGGAAAAAGGAATACTTGATTCCACAGATGGGAAAATCATAGTACGAGAGTGCAGGAGCAGCTTGTAACGATGATTTGTGACACGATTAACACCATGATTGCAAGTGACCTGGAAAATTGAAAACTTATACACACCACCAGGAACAATGTTCTTAGTGATTGGGTCTTCCTTGCATACATATGCTTCAATCTTGACAGCCTGCATATAAGAAGAAACAAAGATAAAAACATCTGAACAGGTAATAAAAAATAAATCAATAATAACAACTATGCAGAAATAACTTGAGAATGAGATATGTTTCAATGAGATGAATACACCTCACGATCAATCAAAATCATCTTCAAGGATGAATGACTCGATTCCAGCATCTCTTCAGGAGTCTTCCACAAACATATTACACGAACTTTAATTGTCCATATATGTGGCCACAGTGAAAGTTGGTTTAACGTGTGGAAAGGAATCACAGCAGGGTCCATGGCTCATAAACTTAATTCAAGTGTAAATGGACACCAAGAAGTTCAAGAAAGAAACAGAAAGTTCACTACTGTGGTAGTATACTTAATAATACTTGCTATGGATATTTATATAGACAACACAGACAGCTCGTGTAGCCTTTTAGATAGTATGAAATAAAAAATGATATCTTCATATAGATTTGCCTGTGAATGAACATAACAGAGAACATGAGACAAATTTCTTATCAAATAAATTAAAAAATGAACAATGAACAATATAAAATGTGGTGTGACTTAACTTGAAATGCCAACTGGAAAAGCTTAAAGCCACAAATAAATAACTGACAAATTGAGAATGATGATTTTGATCTGTATCTGACTAAAAGAGTATAAGCTAGGTTGTAATTTAACATTTGGATGGGATATAACATAATGAATCACTTGATGTGGACAAACAAACCAAACACCTGCAGATAGTACACAATAATGAGAAATCTTGTTTGAAGTAACCATTCCAATTCCACAGAGAGAAATCATGAATTCAAATCCTGATTTGAGATGACACAAAATAAGGAGAGTAACCAGAAGTGGATAAATCAAAAAAAATTCTAACCTTGCTCTGGAACTCGGAATCGATGACAGATAGCAGCTACTCACAGAGACAAAACTAAGAGAAAAGAGATCTACTTAACGAAATAAATATTTAAGTGTTTTCTATTGTATAAATCAATAAAAACAGAAGAGGTAACCTCAAGTGTGGATTATAATAATATATTTGATAATCTAAAATACATCAAGTTTTATAGTGAGATTAAACCCCTTTAGTTAGCCTACTTTTTAGAAAAAAAATATATTTGAGCATTGTAATTTGGTTTGTGATAAAGATAATTAATTTGTTAAAATCAATTTCATCGTCAACTTTTAAATTTCAAAACTCTTTGATTTTTTTAAACCAATTCCAATACTCACAGAAACATAATTTATAAAAAAAATAGCATTTTAGAAACTGAATAACTAATTTTCTACCACACCTACCATTCAAACAGAAAGAAGAGTTTTCAATTTTCAAATACAAACACTTAGAACAAAATAATTACATTTAGGAGATTAAGTGTTTATATATCTAATACAATTAAATTTGATGGACTAAGATTAACAAAATGGCGTGTTATACAAGCAGACTAATAAATTATGACTAAAATGTACGTGTGTGCATTTAAAAAAAAACATAAGATGTACATGTGTGGTTATATCTAATATTTGTCTTGTTTTCAAATGTCATTTTGTGCTTAGCATCTCAAAAACATGATCAGCGCCCAACACCATGGTAACCACACAAATGGCAGTGAAACTTTCTTTCACATGCTAAGCACCTTCGCGACACGCTAAGCATGAATTGGGCAGTTGATGATATAAAAACTTGCGGGCTAGCAACAACTTAGGATGCCAACCATAAATTCAGCAGTGCATCTGACCAATCTCACTTCCATTAGGTGCGTGCTAAGAAACAATTCAGGGCGCTAAGCATTAATTGGACAGTAGATTTCAATGAACATCAGCTTTCTTTAGCTGCTAACCATGATTTTGCCAACT
Organism: Lotus japonicus; assembly: GCF_012489685.1. Taxonomy (NCBI): domain Eukaryota; kingdom Viridiplantae; phylum Streptophyta; class Magnoliopsida; order Fabales; family Fabaceae; genus Lotus; species Lotus japonicus. The sequence goes on from NC_080042.1 coordinate 93,545,196, forward strand.
TGCACAAATTCTGAAACTATAAAATCCTGAAGTGGAATTCTTCAAAGGTAACTGGGTTGAATCTTCCTAAACTTCTTCTATTTAAAATCATCAACTTGTTGATAAAAGTCTATAGCCTACAAATAAATTCGAGATTGGATACATATTCACATGACCCTTGCTTTTTTATAACCACTGTGGAAGTTGGTATGGCTGAACAAAAATTTGTGCTTCACAAAGACTCTGAACTAATACTATGGAAGAACTTGTAAGAGCTTATCCAACATGAACAGCAAACTAACATAAATAGATTGATAACGCAAGCAATTCTTAAACATAGAGTTAACTTTAGATAACAATGAAATAGGAAACATAAGTGGCATCAGTGGCTTTCATTGTACCATAAAATATTCTTGACAGACAATATGACTTGCATCAACTTAAGGAAGCAAAAGTTGCAAATCATAATTTGAAAGAAAATTAAAATAGCTGTCGCAGATAGTCCTAATGCTAGCCATCACCAAAACAACAGTTGAAATTTAAGCATCGTTTACAGCAACAAACACATCAATTAAATCTCCCACACGACCTTTCTCAATGGGAATGGCCTCATCACCCAGAGTAACAAACTCATCTTCTAAGTTTCCATTTAACTAGAGTTGTGAGAAACTGAACTGCTGCTTTCACCACTTTCTTCTTCATCAATATCATTACCCTGAGAAACATCTATCATGGAGGAATCCTCATGATGTGATCCACCATCCATATTACCAGCTGGAGGAGGAATCTTTGGCTGCAATTAACCAATTCAAAAAAACAGCATTAACTATAAAATGAGCCATAACAGTAGAACACAACTAATTGTCAAAAATAGAATCAGTTGAACACAGGTAACAACCACATCATCTGCATGGAAAAGTTCCAGCATATACTGATCAAAAGAAATCCTGATGATCTCATAGATTTGCACCCCTTTGTATGTGACCCCTGTGCTCTTCCTAATCTTGCACAGAATTTCCTTCCCAACAAGCATGTCTTTAAGATGGACAGGAAACTTAACAGCATTTGGTAACTTGACAATTTAACATGCAAAAACCAATAACACAATTAATTCTTGTGTTAAATAATAATAATAAATATAGTAAATATGAAGACACATAAATCTAAGTAGACTACCCCCTCAGATGTTACAACTTCCACACAAGATGAATGCATTAGCTGAATAGCTTCACTGTCTTGTAGCAAAAATACGGTACTATCAAATCCGTCAAACACCTCCAGTTTAATACTGAACCTATTACATACGCAAACAATTATTAAGAAAAAATCCAAGTGTGTTAATCCAAACAAAATAATCAACAACTAAAATCAAATTTTAAAGGATAACCAAAATAATATTGAAGTCAAATGATTTCAAACATAGATACTTGCCTAGGAAGCATCTTTCCAATGGTCCTCTCACAGCAACCACAATGATAAACACCATTGTCCACAGTTAATTTAGTATAACACCGACAAGATGGGTACCACCAACCACCCTCTTCAATCACAGCTAAAATTCCAACATGCACAACGAAGATGCCACTCTTCTTGCGAAAAAAAATATATAATATATAAATATCAAATGAAGATATGCCTAAAAATGGTTGACCTCATTGTATATGGCAATACTCCCAATAGCTTGTTGTAGTTAATTCTACTAAAATTTCTAATATTTCTACTAAAAGTGCTCTAAAACATATAAAAATTACAAACCTCTGTTGTCTGCAATAGCTGACCTATTGTTTTCTTGGGATGAACAACAAGCATATCATCAAGAATATTATGTTCACAATTGCGGTGGCCAATATACTCAATAGGTTGGTTGTTTCCAATTCCAAGAAGCCTGCATAATAGACACAATAACCTACATAAGAGAAATTGATCCTAAATGAATTAATAAAGCACACTAAAGAAATGTGGAATTCAATACCAACCTGTCACCTATACCCCTCTCATTGTCAAAAACAGGATCAATGTGCATCTTTGTCAAATGGGGAAGGGTCTGCAGAATAACCTTTCCTAAAAAAAGAACACAATACTCCTGAGAAAAATTCATATCATACAGCATGGAATTAAGGAAGACATAATTATAGTAACACCAACATAAATCACCTCTGACATAATATACAGCCATAAACTGCAAACCCATTACAGGCTGGACAGTCCAATTAGAAGCCATGTAATCAGCAAACTTGTCAACAATGTCACCCATCAAGATACATCGAACAGTGCCCCTAATTATGTTATTGAAAAAAATAAAGTAGATAAATAATACATATAAATGAAATCAAAGATAGAGCTAATGAAGATATCAAAAGGTTAACATCACTAAACAACCTAGTGTCCTGGAGATCGACAACCATCACTTTAGTTATGCCACTATTCTGCACCACGAGTTTCACGTTGGATGCAGCCTTAACCAGCCCAGCAACATCTACATGTGAGACTTAATATTTTACTTATACAATACATAACAATGCAAGCAAGAAATATATGTAATAGGCTAACCGTTTATGTAAAAATTCAACCAATAATACCAAATGATTTACACTACCTATCAAATAGTTGAAATTCCCCCAACTACTTTGCACATGACCAAAATCCAGAAAATCCCAGCCATAATAAGGAATGAAAGCATCAACATCAAGAACTATCCTGGTACGTGAATTGAAAAGCAACTTGAAACCATGGTTGGTAACACGTTCTGAATCCATGTTCCTCTTCACACGAAAGAGAGATAGTACATACACACGCCCTTGGATAATGTTCAATTTGCTTGGAATGTACTTATGAAATGATGCTTGTATTTTCACATGCTGTAAATGAAAACAACAAATAAGTGAAAATATGTCCAAAAGAGATAGCAACAAACGAACAGATTGATAAAAAGATAAATATAAGAAGATGACATAAGTTTTATTAACTTCCAAAAAAATTATTTAAAAAATAGTGTAATAAGAAAACATTGTAACAATATTCAAGATGCTATACCTCCTTGTCTATTAGCACCATGTGCATGCATCTTAAACCATGGGCTTGGTCAAGATGATCTACATTCCACACAGCAATGACTCTAACCTTGATTTTCCATGGATGTTGCTTCAGTGAAAGCTGCATAACAGAGTCAAATTCTGGCACAGGAGAAGACATATTTCGTTTAAGCAAGAAACTAAGAAAAAGTATCTGTGAACAATATATCAAAAACTTAAGAAGAAGTTGACAAAGAGTACTTGATATGTGAACAACAAGTGTTTATATAGCAAAAGGAATGGTTGCACTGATTTTGAAAACTACTGTCACTTAACTCTGCCAAATTTATTATTTAAGAAACAAATTAAAAAACATATTTAATAAAATAGTTAAAGTACAAGATACAAATTAAAATTAAAAAAATATCTAAAAAAAGGTTCAGAGACTATGACTAAACACAACAAACTTCTGGTGAAAGATTATTGATCATTGCAACAACTACATCATGTGCTGCAGTGTACTTTTTCATTAAAATTATAAAATGTAAATCTAGTTCATGTTTAAAACAAAAATAGCAAGATAATATACTAATACTAATATACTAATACCATGAAACACTCTTCATTAATATTAATATTAAAATTACATTTATAGTACAATTTGTGACACATTAGCCTGACATAGGTAAAATTTCAATACTCTTAACCACTATATCTCTCATCTGTCATTCATTGCACATAAAGAGAATGGAGAAAGTAATCCAAGTGATATTATACAACCTAACTGGCACGGCAGTAGCAATGAGTACATATATTTCCATAGCACTAACACATTTTCCAATTTCATTCATTATAAGATAAAATTTGGATATAAATATAGGAAAAGATGTTACGTGAAAGAGTAAAACAAGAGTGACTACACATTGATTGAATTATTACTAATGATACAAGATATCAGAACAAAATGAATGGAAAATATAATAGGTTATCAGTAGTGGCCAGTACAAGTTAGCAAAAACCTGATATGTATCATCTATCAACTGATTAAGATATTAGAATATAATAATATTGATTAATATTATATATGAAACACGGAAAAGGGAGGATTTGAATATACTTAGGTGAAGATAATTGTTTCAACTATTATAAAAGTGTTTTTTAAAAATCTAAACACATTAAATATAGAATAGAAAACTTTATTTAGCATAGAATGAAGATCTATTAAGTTTGATAAAAATGTTTTTTTTAATAAACTCGTGAATCCAAACACAAAATAAAGTATACAATATATCTTGCTACTATATTTACAAACTTAATTTAACCATAAAAAAAATAATAAAATTGATATGATATCTCATAAAGGTTGTCGTTAAAGTTTCAAGATTAGGATGACTATCTTGTATATTAACGCTTCATACTTGAAAAAAAAATGGTATTAAGAACTCAATCAGATTTTACGATATTTCTAACTTTGAAAATATAGGAAACATCAAATAAATATAGGGTTTACCACTAAACTTCTATTTCAAAACTAATATGTCTTCCAATTCTTAATACATGAGTTATCACACAAGAGACAAGAAAATAAATATATTAGCCAACATAAAGAAAAAATAAAAAAAAATACTGGAAAAACTATCAATGAAATCATACAGAATGTAATCATATTAAAGTAGAAAATAAAACTCAAAAAAAATAATAGTAGGTCAAAAAATTTAAGAAGAATAAATCCTTTGGAAAACTTCCTTGAAGACAATGTTCTTCGTGACATCTCGTTGACTAATATCCTCATTGCAAATTAGAATTTTCAACCCAGCTCTTGTCTTCACTCGAGATATAGCAACATACAACTGACCATGTGAAAACACAGGATTTGGTAAGTAAAGACCAACATGTGATAGAGTTTTCCCTTGGCTTTTGTTTATAGTCATAGCAAAAGAAAGTAGGAGGGGAAATTGTCTTCTTTGGAACTTAATAGGCATGCTCCCATCAGTTGGCATTAAATCCATTCTACCAATAAATACTTGTCTACCAACATGTGTCCCTGATATCACAATGCCACCAACCACATTTGGACGAAGATGAGTAACAACAATTCTAGTTCCATTGCACAAACCTGTAGAGACATCTAGATTCCGCATGAGCATAACAGGAGCACCTTCTTTCAATACTAATTTGTGATCAGGAATACCAGAACATCTAATGTCATTCAAAAATTCAGTTGTTATCCAATCAGCTTCAATACCAACATCCTCAGTAACACTCCATACTGAATACGAGCTTAAATAAGTTCTTTCATTACCAGGAAATAGTGACAACACATATTGGTTGACCAAATCAACAACATCCAATGTTGGAGCTAGAATAGCCTTGTCTTCATAATACTTGGCACAACCAACATTCTCCATAATTTCAGGGTAAATAGCACGAACAATATCAGCTACAGGATTAGAAGATTGTTGAACCAAGGTATCCTTTGGCACTTTGATATCAGCATCACCATCATTATAATCTCCAAGAACTCCATCACCAATATCTAGAACCCACTCTGCAAAGACCTTAATTTTCTCTACATCTGAAGTTTCTGAGTTAGAAAATAGACGCATGTTTTCAGTCAAAGTGAGGACCTTACAAAATCTCCACAGTCGAGATGAGTTAATGGTAGCCATAACAATCTCAGCTCTACTTCCCTTAGGGATGACAGGTAAAATTTGTCGAAAATCACCACCTAGAACAACAACTTTCCCACCAAATGGTTTATTAAAACACTCAGGATTACAGATCCTCATTATATCTCTTAAGGTTCTATCCAATGCCTCAAAAGCATATCGACTTACCATGGGTGCTTCATCCCAAATAATGAGACTGCTTAATTTAAGTAATTCAGCCTTAGGACTCCCTTGCACTATCCCACAACATGAATCTTCATCTGCATTAAGTGGTATGCAAAAAAGGGAATGTGCAGTTCGACCACCATGAAGTAGAAGAGATGCTATACCGCTGGAAGCAACATTCAAGATAATTTTTTTCTCAGACCTTAGTTTGTAAGTTAATGTTGTCCAAAGGAAAGTTTTTCCTGTTCCACCATATCCATAAACAAAGAGAAATTCACCACCATCACTATTAACTGCAGATATAATCTCCTCATATATCTTAGCTTGCCCACCATTTAACTTATTCAAACACTCAACATGCAATTTGCTCATCTCAACTGTGTCAAAGTTAAGCTCATTGAATAGCAAAATATTGCCATATTGAATCAAAATGTTGGAGTCAACACATGGCATATTGTCAAAATCTTTAAGAGATCTACCATTTATCATCAAGAGCTTCTCTATCTCCATTAAACATAATTGTTTCAAATGTTCATTATCAATAACCAATTCTACAAAAAGGAATGAATTAAAATTGCAACAAATATATACACGAATATAATAATTAATAAATCATTAAATAAAAGTAACAAAAAAATTACCTAAGTTATTGTGAGTTCTTCGCAATGCATGCACAATTCCATCAGCCAAAACTGACCATGTCTCCCTCCACACATGCGACGGGTCAGCCATAGCATTCCCTAAGAGAAATGAAACAAACAATTCCCTAATGTATGAACCAGAAGCAAACGTGGCCACATCAAGTATACCATCAATGTATTCACGATCATCTTTTAGTAATGACAATGCAAGACATGCCTGTCTAAAAGTATCATGGACATGATTGTTAACTGATCTCAAATCTTCAAAGCTAGTACATCCTCTTTGAACATTCAATAGCATTCTCAAGTAATACAACTCTCCTGATCCAGGTGGGACAAAGTTCATGCGACCAATACAAATTCCTTTCTTCCTTGGATGCCACTCTTTTTTTTTCTTATCATAAACAAATGATGATGGAAATTCAGCATACGTTAATCCTCTACCCAATGGATATTTACAATTTGCTTCCATCCACGCCAAAAACATGCTTTTCTTGACTTTATTTCTTTCAAGTACATCATCAATTGGAGCTCTTTCATTGAACAAAATAACTTGTTTCTTAGGTAAATGGTAGCTTTGCTTAAGAACAGGTGGCCATTTATCATGAATATAAAATGAGAAGGTTCTCCACACAGCTTCACATGGAGAAAGATATCGACAATCATGATACTGCTTTATTTCATCAACAACAGTTGTTTCCTCGTTACTGCTTTGAGTAACAGACATAGACATTGTTACCCTATCAACTCCTTTGTTAATATATTTGAAGAGGTATTTTATACAATTAGACTTGTTGCAATACTCAATGTTGATATGAGCCTGATATTTCATCAAAAGTTTAGGATTATATGGAACAACAAAACCATTGTCCAAATCAACCCCCCTCCTATTGGTAGAGATACCAGTATTCCTTCTTCGATAAACTGGATACCCATCAGAGTCAAATGATGTCTTTTCTACAAAATTTTTTGGGAAAAACTTGGAGCACCTACCATTCTTCATGCAAGGAGAGTTTGTTCTATTCACTCCACATGGACCATGAACCATATAATTTGACACACATTGATATAATAGAGGGTAAACCTTAGGATCAGGTAACTCAGCGCAAATAACTGAGTCTATCAACTCAATAGAATGTAGTTTATCCTTAGTACTAAGCCACAATAAAATATGTGCATGTGGTAAACCTCTCTTCTGAAATTCAATCGTGTACATCCCTATTTATAGATAAAACTTATCAAAATATTTAATCATCAAGGAATATGATAACTTAACGGAAATAGAAATCATTGTACAATCTAATATAATCATACTAATAAAAAAGTAGAACTTACAAGAAATTGCTTGCCCAAAGAACTTTCCTTTCTTCAAATTTTTCATGAGTTGATCTAATTTCATACGAAACACTCGACATGCAAGATCTGGTCGATCATAAGCAGATAAACAACGGGCAGATACATGACGCTCAATTTCAGGCCATTTAGGATTGCAGGTCATTGTGAGGAACAAATCAGGATAACCATATTCCCTACATATACCCATAGCATCCTGGCAATTGTTGAACATATAGCGCCTACCACCAGTAAAAGACGATGGAAGAACTATCCTAGAGCCAACCATTGATGGATCGGTATCACCACGATGAATTGCCTCCTCAATTCCTGATAAAAAATCTCTACGAATGGTTTCCTGATTGTTTCTGAGATAATACAAACGCTGTGATTCAATCATTGAATAACAATCAACGACTAATTGTTGCAACAACCTTCGAGATAGAGTTATCCTCTTACACTCAAATTGCCTTTCTTGAAGTCTGAAAGCAACCCATTCACGTAATGAAATGGTCGTACGCTTGTAGATTGAACTATCATAATTGATTCCATCAAACCCGATCTCGTCTGAGAAACCTTCTTCCCCATAAGGAAATATCAATGGGTATTGTAATGGCAAGAAAGATGAATGAGTATCATAAATCCTTTGCAAATTGCCACTGCTTGTACGAAGTATTATATCACGACCACAATCAGAAGTATCAAAGTCTTCAACAATCAAAGCAGCAACCTCATCTACAGTTGGGAGATTGTATGTCTTAGGATCATTAACACGATGTCTAAACAATCTCAATGCAACTTGATTCGAATTAGCCTCTTGAACATGGTCTCGTACCCTTCTAAATGACTTTGCTAAAACATTGAACTCATCAACCATTGCCATTAACTCCACAACTAAATCAGAGTTGAGGCTACATTTTCCAGTAGAATCACTGAAAACAACAACAATAAAACATCCAAATTGAATTATATAAACAAATTTTAATATAAATGATATAACAAAAAAAAAATATACCTGAAATGGTTTAGTCTATTCTCAAATTCATTCCTCGTGTCATATATGTTTAATTGAGCAAATTTGGGATTATCACCTTCAGCTGGCAGCAAACTACCTATACGATGGTAATTTTGGCCACTTATAACAAACTGAGGAGGTCCCTGCCCGTTGTTCACACTACCGTCCACTTTACCACCAATCGATGTGAATGCAAACATGCTATTATAAGATCTAATGTTATCAATAAAATGGCCACTCCTTGGATCTATATTTGTAAGCAAATTGGACAAGAGGGTCGGCGCATCTTGTAGATAAGGCAGAGATATTTTCCCTTTCATACAACAGATTGAGAAGTCTGGAGAAATTGCATTTTTTGCCTTCTGAGCTCTTTCGTGATACCACAAAATAGCTCCACAATACTGACACGCCATATTCATCTCTCCAAGGTCAAAGTACACTGGAACATTAATCAATAAGAGCCTAAAAAACTTTTCAAAATTAATGTTCCATACTTAACTTAAATTCAATCTTAAAGATTAGAGCCTTACTTTGAGACTCAGCTTCAACAAAGGCAAAATTGGTGTTAAAATTATTAGTACAATCCGAGACATTCCTTTGCTGCGGCAATAATTCTTGACCTTAAAATAAAAATTATGATCATTCATAAAACTATTAATCAATCTCCAAGTTGAAATTATTAACAACAATTTTGAAAAAAAAAATCAATAAAGAAACACACATTAATTTAAACACATATAAACCTGAACAAAAATCTGGATTACTATGCACCGTATTAGATCGACTGCCTTCACTTGATGTTTCCCACTCAACCACTGAAAAAAAGGAAATGAAGCAATTGCAACACTAAAACCGTAAATATAATACTCCTGTTGCTAAATGAATTTCATAGATGCTACATAACCAAACTCAAATGGATGTAATATAATACGAAAAGAATTACGACATAAATAAAAGATAAAAACCAAAAAAATAATTTATGTAATCTCGGAGATTAAAGTATTCATGTTGCCACATTCATTCTGTAAATTTGAATTACTTATAACAAATACAATCTAATAAAGTAAACTCACTCATGTTGAGCCTTTTCTTTGAACGTTGCATATTAGGCCTCCTTACAGCAAAACCGCGTTTAGACTTCTTCCTTAGTGGTTCTGTAGATATAAAATGGTTAGTAAATTTTTTTTCCTAAATTCATATCTATATGGAAAAAAAAAAATGGATATTACTGTTGCAAAAAATTACTTTTTCCATGATAACAATTACTAATAAGCATGATTTTTAAGGCAAACTATGTAGCTGAAAAAATAATAATGCAAAAAAGTTCTGTTAAAATACTTTTTCATAACATGTATCAAACTAACCTGTATTTGATGTCAACTCCTGCTCAATATGACTTGAACTTAGTCCTTCATGAGATAAAACTTGGCCACCGACTGCAACAACAATATGCCATAAATGAAATAAATATTAACATGATTTAAAAAGAAGCCATCAATCTTTGACTAAAATTAATACCCACCATTCTCTACACTACTCACGATACATACCTATAAAGGGAGACGACATCCCTTTGCGAAGATCTGAGGAATTAGCATCTTGAATCTATAAAAAAAATTTGTGGATAGCTCAATGACTAAATATAAGAAACAATCAATAACAATTACATTCTGGTACATTAATTGATAACAACGGATTAATAAAACCAAAAAAACTTATATACACAAACAAATTTGCTACATTCAATTTTAAGAAGAATGAATTGGCTGTCCTGAATTAAATAATCTAGTATTTTAGTAAAGAATGAAGACTACTTATATACAAAAACAAAATGTAAATCCAAAGGGGCAAGAAACAAACCATGTTGATGAATAAATGAAGGTGAATGAAGACACATGCAAGAGCGAGTTCAAGAATTGAAGGAGGAAGAAAATTGAGTGAAACTTTGTCATAGAGTATGCTTATCTCACTTATAAACTACTTATATATAGTGTACTCAAACAACATTGAGGCAAAAAACAATAGATAAATAAGAGAAAAAAATGATTAAACCTATACAATTACTTTAAATAAAATACAGTAGCCTATGTATAGAATCAAGTTTATGCCCATATCAGGCAAGGTTGGATCCTGTTCTCAAGACAAGGGTGCAAGGGTATACCGAAGGTGATATCAGAACATGATTATGTGTTGACCGTCTCACGGAGAAAGTGAAATTGAATGGACCAATCCCTAGAGCTCATATGTCTCAGAAAGCTCAAGTTTGGACAAATTTTCTTCTTCATAATATATGGCCAGCTGCCCATACTTCAGGTCTTCCCATTAATAAAGCAAGATTACTTTGTGCTATCTTTGATAATTGTCAAGTAGATATAGCAGCTGTTATTTCTGATGCTATTGCTGATATTATTGATAGGGGTGTACGTTTTTTTTTTTTTTTATAAGCAATGAGATTATATTGAATGGGAGTACAAGGGGTACTCCAACCCAATACAAGAAAAACAGAAAAGAAAACAACAAGCTAGATAAAAGAAAAAATACAAGACAACAGCCCTACAAAGACGAATACTACCCACCCCCACTACCTTGAGATTAGACAATATAAAGGGGGCCTCATTAAAATTTTACTTGGATAAAACCCCCTTGGGAAAACCAAGAAAGGAAAAAGAGTACCCAATTTATAAAGTCAAGAGGAAAATCCAAGGAAGTTTACAAAAACAGAAATAAACCCCAACCTAAAACCACCCCAAAACCAAATACCAGCCATGCTAATTGCCAATAATAAATTAGGAGTCCATTCCAATCAAGCTGCCACCAAGAAGAAAAAAATCACCAACACATCCAAGTGGCCTCCAATTCAAAGCATAAAATAAGCAAACAGCCAGCTCCTAAATAATTCAAAGCAAACAAGTCACTTTCTCACTATGGCAATGACGGATCCAGTAGACAGATTGCAGACCAACCAATTGACAATTCACAAATCCAATCCCACTAAAGTTGGGTAATACAAGAACATGGGTCCATAATCCATTCAAATAATGAACTTCTGAAATCCTTTACCATAGATGACAGCCATAGCCAAGCCTTCCACTGGATAATACCTAACAAATTGTTCCAATCAGGAACCTCATTGGAGAACACCAACCTATTTCTCACACACCACACGGACCAAACCACTGACCCCCAAATAGCCCACCAAGCCCGAGACTGCTTCATATTCCAACTGCCATGGACAAATTGCAGAAAATGCAATTGAGGATCACAAGGTAAAACAGAATTGAATCCAAGCCAGTGAAAAACTGAGTACCAAATAGGTGAAATTTTCCTGCAGCAAAACATGAGGTGTTCTACATCCTCCAGTGAGTCATCACAAAAAGGGCATGCTGAATCAGAATCATTTAAATGGATCCCCCTCCGAATAAGGTTTTGTTTAGTTTGAATCCTTCCCCAAAGCAACTTCCAAATAAAAGCTTTCACTGTTGAAGGGACATATATTTTCCATAGATGCTTAAATGCTGGAGTCTGATCAAAACTTGTTGTCCCGGTGATTAGAGAATATGCTGATCTAACCGAGTAGCCACCACAAACATCATCCTTCCAAATCCATTTATCCACAGAATCACGGCACAAAGGGACCTGGTTGACAACAATTAAGATTTCAGAAACCCAGGCTTGCTCCCATTCCCGCAGATCCCTGCGCCAAGACAAGCTCCAAACCCACTTATTGTCCTCCCAAAGTCCCATATCTGATATCATACAGAGCTGTTGGGTAGAAAGCCTGAAGAGCCTATCAAACTGCACTGCGATAGGGGTGTACGTTTTGCCCACACGAAGTATAAGAACTCTCTTATCTTCTATGTAGTAATATGTAGTAATATAACAGGTAAATTACTATTACTATATCTTTTTATCTCTCTATAAGTACAAATCAAACACAAAAACAATGTACTACCTTATTTGAAAACACGAAATTGTAGGTTAAAGAAAATAATGATTTCACTACATACCAAACTTGATTTTTCCTTGTCAATCATAAATGAGATTATTCTTTATTGTGGACAGTGTATGCGAGATCAGTTCAGAGCATTAAATGGAAGAATTGACAGTCTCACCAAGTACAAAAAATATAAAGAATAGTTGGTGGGTTCATTAAATGCAAACAATGATTATTATAACTCATAAAAAAAAAAAAGATCAACAGATTCTACTTGTAGCCAATTTCAGGGAAAAATCGAGAATAGCACTAATCTTATTCAACAGTGATATGTCTATCCATTCGGAAAAAGCTAAAAAAAAATTACCTTCTCTTAATATAACTTGATAACACCTTCCCTGAACAAATAACTCAAATCTACCACAACATGGAAAATAATTAATCAAATACTAAAAATTCATAAAATCTGGGTACATAAGACAAAGAACTTGAATATATAATTTACTTCCCTTTATAGGTACAGATTTAAATGTTCAGGAATTTGAGATTTATGGTGCTTAGCGCCCCATACCATACTAAGCACAAAAGTGATAGAAGACCTTTCAATTTACATGTGCTGAGCATCTGCAAATCACGCTAAGCATAACTTGTCAAGTGGATGATATCAAACCGTGCGTGCCAAGAATCAATTGAGAATGATTAGCAATAACTGGTCAGTGGTTCTCACGAAACATAAAGCATAACAAATATAAAGCAAAGTACCAACAATATAACAAACTACTAAAAACATAACCAAAGTACAAAAATTAAGTCACATTCTAGTAAAATATCACTCAACTTTCGTGAGTCCTTCTCAATCCATTGGAACATCCCCTCCTTCATTTCCAAGCCCATCCTGTTGTCCCTCCCCTCCCACCGAATATGGCCCAGCCCCAAGCCACGGTACCTGAGCAACATACTCCTCAACTGTGGGCCAATAGTATGATTGAGGCTGAGGTGAGTAATAAGAGTCCCTTGCATGCCTATACAACTCAACATGTGCTTGATAGCACGCATGATATTGAGCTCTGTTTTCCAACCTCATATCCCCAATTGTTGTTTCTAAGCGCTGCACGGAGGCAATAAGAAGCTCTAATTGGGAAGCCTGGTTACCAACAGGTTGCTCTTGAGTTTGAGGAGTATATTTTGATTTCCGCTTCTCAGCAAGTTCTTGAATAATAACATCCACTTGTTTTTCCTTGCAAAAGACATTGATATAACTTTCATCAATTACACCTATTATTGCTTCTGTATACCCAGATAGAATCGGCACATCAAGAAAAAAGCACAAGGCAGTAATAAGAGAGGGTAAAATCATCATCAGAACTACAGTGGGCTGACTTCCATGGGTTCCCAAGATAGCTATCGATAGTTTTCTTGTCATATCCTACTCGAACATTATTCACCCATGTCCATCTGTTTGCTTTTGCTTCTTCATTGTATGTGGCATTGGCATAGAATTGCTGCACTATTTCTGGATTGAATTGTTTCGGTGGCTGGGCAACCTTCATCCACTTTCTATTCATGAGTTCCTCCAAGAAAACTTCAGTTGGGTCATTCACCAAGACCACCCTTTTTTCTGGATGAAATTTGATACTCTCTTTCAATATATAAAACTTCTTCCTACTGGCACTGCATTTAAACCAACCTCCATCTGCACTTGTACTAACAACTTCTCGGGTTCTCTTGTTAGCTTTGACCTTTGATCTAGGCCTGCAAAATAAGTAGAAGTCCCAATATCCAAAAGCAACATAATTTTGTTTACACATTTAAGAAACACAAAACAAGCAACTTCTTCAGCTACATTTAATATTTCCTTGCAAAATGTTTTCATTCCCAACTAAGACATATACACATCCTACTTAATTGTCAAAAGAACAAATTAATATTCACAATTCCCCTTACCTTCATTGACAATGTCAAAAAAAAAAAGAAATCAGGCATGACACTTAACAAAACTAAAGCCATTTATGTACTATATTAACTTGAACCTTTCAACGAACACATTGTAGACACATCAATTTTTCATTCTATCTAAATTTGAAGTTAAAATGGCTAACTGATCCCAAAAAAATCAACTGCACCAATTACAAACCACAATATTACAATTAATTTTCTTCATTTACAACAAGATTTTATCCCAATTCAAGTTTCAAATAAATCTCAATGACCACAATGAAAATATCAACTACATGCTACTAAAGACACCAGGAAATTGATTACAAATTTCTAAAATTCCAAAGTTAAAAAACATTAAATCAAGAACTAACATGCAATTCATTCTATTTTTATAAACAGCAAATTAAAGGTTTCTTGATAAGAAGGTTCTTGGGCACAAACCTACCAAGTACGGAACAAAATAAAAGTGAGAAAGTAATTTCCACACATCCAATAACTAATATAAGAAGGAAAGAAAACAACTGAACATACACAAAATTAACCAAAACTATACACAGAACAGTTAAGGAAAAAAAAACACAACGACAGTACCTAGAACCAGCTAAAAAGGATCTCACCAAGGTAATCTAACAACTCCTAAATAGCCCTTCCAACAGCTCAGTCAACATGCAATCCATTCTTTTAAAAAGCAAGCCCATACGCTAACATTCAAAGAAATATTGAAAAACAGAAAACTCCAAAAATCCAAATTTGTAACCTAAAGGTTCAAAACCAAACATGTAAATTTTTTCAACTATGGAACTTTAAATTAAGAAGAATCACGAAATCACTCATCAAGAATGAAAACCCACAACTTATTACCCTCAAACTTTTAATTAAATTCAAAAATTTTAATTCACCCATTTGCTAACCTACGTTGCGAGTTCAATGAAGAATGCAGAAAAAAGAGGAAAAACAACTTACTAATGAAAACTAAAATCCACTTGA
This sequence comes from Lotus japonicus, assembly GCF_012489685.1. Taxonomy (NCBI): domain Eukaryota; kingdom Viridiplantae; phylum Streptophyta; class Magnoliopsida; order Fabales; family Fabaceae; genus Lotus; species Lotus japonicus. The sequence continues at coordinate 93,560,867 of NC_080042.1, forward strand.
CCAAATTCAACCAAATCTCCATATCTTCATACTTTCCATGAAACAGACGCTAATGAATAGGCAACTCAAAAGTCTGATCCTCAACCTCAGAAATAGCATTCACCTCGTCAGAGATTTTAATTACTTTTAGACGATTAATCTCATCTAACATTTCCTCTCCAACATTGCACTGATCACCATCATAGATTTTAAGTGCTTTCATGCGCTGAATTTCACCTAACATTCCTTTTTCATGGTTTTCCATCACCTCACTTTCATTCTGATTTAACTTGAACCCCACATCGAGACACACATTTTCAGCTGCTCCCACTAACTTCCTCTTCATAATTCTTTCATCACAAGAACCATTGATACTTTCTCCAGCTTGCAAAAATTGTTCACTCAAATTTGCATCATCAAGTGAGCCCTGTAAATTATTCAACAAATTAATGAAACATGTAATAAAGACACTAATTTGAACAATATAATCTTTATCTTTGAACAAAAAAATAATAATTATAACATATACTTATAAATAACAAATAACAAACACTACTGAATCTACGATAAAGATCTCAGCTTACAAACCTGCAGTGGTGTGGTAACTGCTAATCCAGAACGAAACATTTCGATAAGTTCCAAATCAGAACAAACTCTTATAACTTCATAGCAAGGGGTTCCATTATATGTTAAACCCGCAATTCTTTCAACCTTGAATAACATTTTCTTGCCAATAACGTTTTCCTCAACCTCCAAAGGAAATTCAACATCCAATTGAGCCTATATAATTAAAATAGAAAGAAAAAAACATTACTTAAATAATTTTAGATAATCACAAAATTTCCAAATTATCCCTAACACCACAAAAATAAAAAGAGCATACTCACTTCAAAGGGAATGACAAATTTCTCGAAGGACTTCTTCATCACCTCCTTGACCTCTCGGTCACTTAAAACAAATACAGCACTTTGGTATCCATCAAAAACTTCAATCTTCAAACGATACCTAATCATTGAACCAATTACCAAATAAGTTAATTCCAAATGAACCAGCCACTTACCAAAAAAAACAATGGAGAAAATGATTCGAAATTAAGTATTCAGAACACAATTTATAACATAATCGAAACAAAAGAACTTGCCTGCGTATCATCTGATAAAAAAACCGATCACACCTCACACATTCATACACACCGGTACGAACAATCAGCTCATCATGACAAATACACGATGGATAGGTCCATGGTTCATCTCTAATAAGCCCAACAATACCACCATAGGTAACGCACACACCAGTCTATAACCATTCAAGTAATTAGTTTTACTGCCCTATTTTGAATTTTGAATATATTCAATAATCAATACATACGAATTTAACACCTAAACAAATATAAAAATCAAAATATGTAGTGAATGTTGCTGTTTGAAAGAAAAATAATAACTAACAACTAATAATAAAGTGTGAAACAACCTGTTCTTCAACCAACAGCTGAGTGAGTGTTTTTTTGGGATACAAATTCATCATTTCATCCTTCATGTTCATTTCCAACTTTTGATAAGGAATGAATCCAACATGCTCATTAATTTGGATAGATTGCGAAAACAACCTACAAGTAATAAATGACAGTTCTTAATCAAAGAATTACAAATAATTTAATTGCTTTCAATTAAACACAAATGAATTTTAATAATAAAATAAGGAATGAAAACCTTCTGGTAAAGATGGAAACAGCCTCAAGATTGATGTGGAGTTGGGAGGAGTGAGGTACCATTTGAATAATCATTTGATCTGATTATTAACAAAACAATTAAAAAACAATCATCATAGAAACAATGACAAACATAACTACATAATTACATGTATTATTTAAAAATTGATTAGTTAAATACCTGCAAAGCTTCTAACTTTTACAAACTGGAGGAGCAAAATTGGTCTCTTAGTCCAGTTAGAGCATAAATGCAACATCAATCGATCAACAACTTCGCCAAGTAATACACAACGAATCTTGCCACTGAACGCATAATAAATACATTTAAAAAATTTACAACTGTGTATTATAATAACAATCAACTAACATCCATAAACTTTAAATAAATTAATCAATAAAATTAAACAAAAAATGTGGTGTCTTACACAGGGTCTACAAGTTCAATAACTATCATCTTCTTATTCCTTCCTCCAATAACCAAACGTCTCACACGTGACACAGCAGTTAACAAACCAATAAAATCTGAAAAAAAAAATTAAACACAATAACTCTTGCTCAATAACCACAAACACAATGAGTTAATGAAAACAAAACCTAGTAAAATATGCAACTTATGTGCAACATCTAAAACGACAATACAATATATAATTATATATGTACAAGGTTTCATAACATACCAATCAGGAATGAGAAGGTCGCCCCACGTCTTTGTATGTTAAGAGTATCATAGAAAGACCAACACTCGCGAGGAATTGTTGTATCATCAAATCGGACAATATTCGTCGATGAACCGAATATAAGTTTGTAGTTGTGATTGGTGAAACGGAGACCATAATCATTTGGAATAACATTAAACTTGGAAATCTTGTAAACAAATCCAGGCAAGATTTCCAACCTTAATCTATGAAACTTACAAACCGAAGCTTGTATCTTTGTCCCCTACAAATATACAAAGATAATAAAACTAGTGTTGTTTACATCAAATTAGACACCAAGAAAAATACAAACACACTATAAGAAAATCAAAGGATCCAAATCAACCTTTTTAGTTAATAGATATATAAATATAAAATATGATAACTAATACGAGTTTACCTGCTTATCAAGAAGAATTAATTCCATGCAAGACCTCACCCTTTGTAGAATAGAATGAGGGGTTCTCCATACTGAAATAATCCGAACCAGCCAGTTACAATTTCCAGAGCTAAGTAAAATACTACTCACATCACTAACATTATCATAGGACATCAATGCATTTGCCATGGCAAAGAAATAAAAAACAAAACACTAAAACAGCTGCAGTATCAAGAATCAAGAACTTCACTATGATTGTTTTACATATGGGGAAAACTTGTATTTATAGTAGATGTGAAATATTATTTTAATCAGTCAGTATAGAACTGGTTACATGAACTAAATACTGAAACTAATAACGTCAGTAGAAAAAAGATTGGATAGAATAAATATAAGGTACACATGGAAGTCATGAAGGATTATGAATTAGAAAAGACCTTTCAAAAGTATGGAAACTTGAATCTAAATTGAATGACAATACATAGAAACCACTACCATAAAACTAACAACTACACACAATTAGGCAGAATTGTCAATCAAACTTGTAACACACCATTGATGTTGATAATTGATAATAATTAAAACTGAAATGACAGAATTGGTACAATTTTTTTTGATCAAACAGATACTGGAATTAATAAAATAAATAAGAAATTGTACTGTCTAATCAACCCAACGTGCAAAAAGATATTGTATACTCCAAATAAGAAAATGTTGGAAGGAAATATCATATGACTGCAGTCAAATGATGAAAGGAAAACACCACATAAAGAATAAGGAAGAAGACCTAGAGGATGAAAAGAGAATACATAAAGAAATTGACATAACGCACGCACCATAAATCTGGAAATCGATCTACACGCAAAATCGTGAACAGCACACAGACCGGGTTTCAGAGACAACTCGATGGATTCAGTAATAAGCTTGTAATTTGGGTACAACTGCAGATCGTGTGAAACTCATAGGTTGAATGATAGGATAACAAAGATGAATGAATGAATGGGGGGCTGGGCTGTAAAACAAATCATGACACTTGAAATACAATAAGAAATTCTTTTATATTAAAAATTATTTTATTTTAATATAGAAAAACTTAGAGGAATAAAAAATAAAAAATTTCAAAGTATTTCAATTTCACTTTGAAAAACAGCTACAGCAACAGAGATACATAAAGTTAAATTAAGGTATAGTTTTTTTTTTTTTAAATTTGAAAATATTTGAAATTGAAATCTAATTTAATTGATAATTTACAAATGTCTTAGTTTGAAAAGTTATTTATAGATACATTTCACAGAGACATCCTAATAAGTTACAACATTTTACCACATATAATTAAGTTAAAATTAAGGGAAGACAAAATGGCAAGATGAAAAGATGTGATTGGGTATAAAACTGTTTATATTGTCAGTATACTAATTAAATTCATTTTTTGTTGATTGGAAAAAATAAGTATTGATTAAAGGAATTAAGGAAAGTAACATTATCCTCTGGTTGAATGACTATTTAAAAAATAATAATTATTTAAAAAGATAATTTATATTGATTTGTCTTTTGTGACTTCATGAGATTCAAGAATGAAGACTCAAATTTATTATGCATGGTTGATTGACATGAGCATAGGATGTGTAAATAATTCTACAGCTTGATTTTTCATTTAATTGACATTTGGTCCTTATTATATGACCCAGGAAACAGTGAGGAAAAGAAGATTGTGATTGAATCGAACGTTGACAAGCATATAGACCATAAAGTAAGACCCATGCAGTTACCTATAATTAGGGGGGGGGGGTATGCCATGTTTGATCCATTCAGATTTTTCTCCCAGTTTGTCTTATTTTGCTTAATGCCTTCGTTGCCTTCTATGAAAAATAAGTGTTTGGCCTGCTACTTTTTTTGTAATTACTGATAATATCAACTGATTTTGCCTAGGAATCTATTCATTCAATTTGGAATCTAACATCAGATTCTGAGTCATGCCATGATCATAGCCCAAAAGGAGAAGATCATATTGATCAGGTGGAAACTTCTCAGCAGCAAATATCTCAAATCCTTGGTGAAGGAGAACGTGGGGATGGAATTTCCCTTGGCAAAGATGGAAAGTCTCCATCCAAAAAGACTTCAAAAGAAAAGTCTTTGCAAAAACAAATAGATACAGAAGGTTGTACACCAGTAAAAGGGAAGAAAATAAAGGGCAGTGCAAAGGGGAAAGGTACAAAACAAATTCTGAATATTCAAAAACAGATACAAGATATCACTCCAATCCCATCTTCATGCATGTGGATTTGAGATAGTTATTCCTTACCATTTTATGTGTGTGACATGTGGAAATGGAACAGATAATGATGGAGATGTGGAAGCTGCGGAGGAAGAAACTTTTGAAAAGCTTGTTGAACCAAATGTAAGAATGAAATGATTAAGGTTATAATAATTGCCTGAATTTTTTCATCAATCCCATGACTCTGAAACATGGATAATAACAATCAAAGGCCACATTGACTGTTTATATAGCCTATTAGCTTGGCATATGAGTTGTGCTTGCTGTTTGTAATTTGCAGGTTTCCTCCTCAATGCTGCCTTTGATGCTTTCTGAGAAAGTTCATCGTACAAAGGTTAGGTGATGACTATATGTGGTACATTTCCCTTTGGTATATGTTAAGTTATATAATTGTAAGGACCATATTTAATTACTGTAATGGGGATGAAAAATTCAGCAACAGAGGTTTCACTATTAAAAACAAATAAAAATTTGAGAGAAGAAAAGTTGCTAGTTTGGTTTGTAGTTTTGTTTTGAGTAGATAGTCATGCGACACATTGTAGCTTTCTTGTAATTGTATTAATTTTTCTCTTCGTAACTTCCTTATCCATGAGAAAGGAAATGAGCACTTGACAAAGAGCTTCTCTGCTTTTACAGGCACTTATTGAGTGTCAAGGTGACTCCATTTATCTGAGTGGTGATATGGGTGCTGTAGGTCGGGTTATTATTTCAGATGCTCCGTCTGGGGATCAGGAAATGTGCTTAGACTTGAAAGGTATTTTACATGTTGCGTTTTTAAGAAACAGCTGATCTTGTGCTTCAGGTTTTAAAAAAAGAAGTGGATATCCCAGACTCATAATCATAATACCTTACCTTTGAACTCTTTATTTTTTCCAGTTACTTTTATTTCTCCTTGAAGTTATATGCTGAGATAATCTTTCCATTATAAGCCTTCCACTTTCTGAGTTACTGATATACTACTTTTGTTTGATAGTGGTGACCTGTATGTATCTGATGGTTCATATTTTACTCATATTTTTCAGGAACAATATACAAAACAACTATAGTTCCTTGCCGGACGTTTTGTGTTGTATGTTATCTGCATTAAGCATCATGACCTTGATATTTTCTATTAGGACAATTAGCTTGTAGCTTGTTACTTTTATGATTAAGATATCGTACCTTTCAAATACCGCTTTTATATGAGCTTGTTATTTTTCCAGGTTAGCTTCGGACAGTCAGAGGCAAAGGTCTGTTGGTTATCTGTCTACTTATTTCCTCCCTTGACCTTGAGTCCCTTCTGCTTTTTTGAATTTTTTTTTATATATTTGTAATTACTAATTACTACCTTTTATCTTTTAGTGAAATGTGTTCTAATTTATCTTTTAATTTTTTTATATATTAACATTCTTACCTGTTAGTGATTTAATCATCCTCAATGAGTATTCTGAAAAATATGGCTACCATTGATGTTTAACTTGAAGTTTCTTCTCAGATAGAGGGCGTAATGAATGACTTCATACAGCTGAAGCCACAGTCTAACGTTTATGAAGCTGAAACTATGGTTGAAGGTTATTTGCATCAACCAACAATTATCTTATTTCTGGACTCTGGTAGTGTTGCCTTTATGTTATGCCTAATTTCCTTTCCTGATATTCTATGATTTTCATTTGAGAAGGGACATTGGATGGTTTCTTCTTTGATTCGGATGAGGAAGCTGGCAAGATGCAAAAAGCTGCTCACCAAACTGATGAAAATGAGCATGCGGAGGAACAGACAAATGGTAAATCCAAAGGGAAGGCTGACAAAACATCAGTAAGTTTCCAGACAGTTGCTTTTGATTTTAGATTTATCCTTAATAATACGAAAATGCTGAAAATCTGGATGCAGGGTGCTGTAAAGAAAAGAGGTAGAAGTACGGGAGTAAAATCACAACCGAAGATAGTAAAGAAGAAAGCTCCAGCCAAGAGGGCAAAGACCAAGAAATGAGTCAAAGGAACACACTCTTGCTGTATATGCCATGAACCAAATTAATCATCTCCGAATTAAAAGCACAGATGCTGAATCACTTCGCCCCTGACAGTAGTGGTGATAGTAGAACAGCTGCAATTAAGAGTTCTTACCAAACCCTGAGCAGAAGAATTGAAAGCTAATGGTCCAGTTAATGAGTTATTATCAATTCATTCTTATTATGTTCTTTTATTTTAGGCCTGTTTAGACAATACTTATTGTAGTTTCTTTTCCAGTGAATATTATGTTATCTTTTCTTTGATTTATCTGCGTTAGCAGGCTATTATTATTCAAAAGGGTCGCTTTGCAGAACATGTCGGATTGTATATTTCTGTTTACATTGGAAATGGCTATCTGAGTCATTCCAAACAAATATTTTTCTAGAATTACAAGTTCTCTCTAGAGGCCTAAGGGGTCTGAAATGATGACTGGGTCTGGGTGATGTTTAGCCGATACTCACTCTTAATCACCGTTACTGGAGGTTTTGGAAGAGTATTTTCTTAATTATGTTTCGAGAAGGTCCTTCAAGTGTAATCTTCTCGCTGTTCCCTATTTCCATCTCATCAAGTGGCTTCTTTTTTTTCCTTCCCCTCCTCCTCAAAAGCACTTTTGGAATATTCTTCAGACACTATTGTTATTGTATTTCATTGGCCTTGTCTTACCAATAAAGTAAGAACTGGAACCAAGAGAAAGATTGGTACTCGAAAAGGTAAGAGAATATTTGATGAGGAAGGTACATGCTGACGTGTCTGATGGGGCTGTCTAATTGGTGGAGGAGGAGATGCAGGGCTTGGTTTTTGCATCCTGTGTTGTCAAGTAAAATGTTAGTTTTAGATTAGGTTTTTATTGAAAGTAAGAATAAGTAATGAATTGAAAGAGAAGGGAAATTGATGTAAATTGTTGGAAATTGTACCCATTTGTGTTGGGACAGAAAACAATATCATATTCATTAGCTTTGCAAGTGAAAGTGCTAGTGCCATCATCAAATGCATAGCTATAAGCACTTGGACAAGCCCTCTTGAAAATGGTGGAGTAATAAGAAGGCTGGCATGTCTGTGGGTTTGCAAATTCTCCACTGCAGCAGTACTTATCCAACTTCAATGCCTCACAAGCACTCCTACACCCGACTACACTCTGGTTTCCATCGCCTCCCACTACTTGAAGTTCTTTAGGGCAACCTATACCATTGCATTTTTTTTCATTGTATAAGGTAATACTCGGGTCATTTTCCAATGTCACATTTATATACCTAATTGCTTTTGTACTTTGAATAAACTCTCACCTCTGTTGATATCTGTCATACAACCTGTTGCACCACTATATGCACCTCGTGGTAGAGCAACTAATGGCAAATTGTAGCCATCTACCATGCTTACATCATAGAAGTCTTGTCCACCACCTGCACCGAGTGTTATCTCAAACAGTGAGGTAGGAGGAGCAGCACCACTTCCTTCACACTCAAGCCTTCCTCCACAGTCACCTGTTTGGCATTTGCCAACTCCTGTTGCATCAAATTTGCAGCCAGTCCTTGCCCATATCCGTCCTGACCATCCCGGAACAGTGGTGAGTTTGACGCTTTGGCCAGAGTCCAACCGGAATCCGGTCGTTGAAAGTCGAGGGCTTGCAGATCCGGCGAGGGTACCGGGCCATATAGTATAGGGGCAGTTGTTGAATATGGTGAATGTGGAAGAAAAAGAGCAAGAGAAGAAACTAAACAGAATAAGGGAACTAAGGAGCTTCCAGGATGCCTTAGTTGGCATTTTCAAGGATTATATTTGATACTGTAGGCTGCTATCCTAGAGAGAAACAGAGGGATTGATTGATTGATTGCTAAAGGAATGGCCAATGGCAACAAGATTTGTAATTTAGAAGGATATTGAAGGAGGAGGGAGTTGTGTGCTGTTTAGTTATTTATTGCTTTCATGAAATTCTCAGCCGCAGGACCAGCTTTATGGGTTTAGTATTTCTTTTATTGTGGATGGCCTCATAAGGAAGCAGTTCTTTGCTTTTGCAGTTACATATAACAAACCTGGATCGCTATGTGACCTTCTGACCTGAGATATAGTCAGTTTCTTCAAAGAATCATTTAGGGAACTCTCACATTGTGTATCATGTAGGAAGCTACATGGGATTATGGATTCATTGGATTGTAAGGATTCCTTTTAAATGGAATAAAGCAGATTAGGTAATACGTTAGAGTGAAGATTATAAACATGGTTCCCCAAAATTCACTCCATGGTAAAAGTTCCTTCATCCCAATATATGTAAGAACTAAGAAGAGTTGAGTTCATGTTTTAAAATAAGAATCCGCAATAGTTCATTCAAGTGAGTGTCTAACGTGTGCATTGGCAACATGTCAAAATTCAAACTCTCATACTCAAACTCAAACTCAACCCATCGGGTTTTGAGTTTATCAAAACCACTCAAAACTCGCTTGTAGCCTCAGGCTCACGTCCAAACCTGTTTCGATACGTAATTTTTTTGCAAAACAAAACGCAGCTTATGTTATTTTGTTGCAGATAAAACGTTTTATATCATTTTGCAAAAAAACATGGTACCTTGTTCAAATTGGATCGAATTGTTAACAAATTAAGAGATAGAACCCACTAAGTTTTGTACGTAAGTTTTATATCATTTTGCAAAAAAAAAAAAAACATGGTACCTTGTTCAAATAGGATCGAGTTATTAACAAATTAAGAGATAGAACCCACTAAATTTTGTACATAAAAAATAGAGTGAACCAATATCCATAATACATATTTATGGTTACAAACTCTTATATTCAAGATTTTCCATAATTAGTTAATCATCAATACAATATATATAAATAATAGTATTTTTTATAATTTTATATATAGTTAATAGGATTTTTCATGGTTCAGGTATCATCAAAACCAAACCTGAACCCAAATCCAATCATAAAGGTTTTATCCGTCAAATCGAGTCGAATTCGTGGTGCCCACATGTGCGGGTTCCATTACCATCCCTAAGAGTGTTCTATATAAATTACTGTTACAAAATTTAATGCTCTACAATTGTGCGGTGGGAGCTGTAAATATTTTATACTATAAGTGCTCCATATTAGTGAATTTAAATACCACCAAGGGAAACATATCACAATCTATTTATATTACTACTATATTATATATTCATTTATGTATCATAAAGATGGAGTGTAATGAAGAATTCAGTCCCATCAAACTAGTGTTTCGACTCTCTTATAAGCTTTAATTTATTCACATTCTCGTTTCATTTACAATTTTCCTTTCATTTATTTCTCTTTTCTCTTTAAATCATATCATAGTATCATTAACTTATCTCCTACTTTCTCTTTCTTTTAACTCTGTCTCTTTCTTTTCTTTACCTCATTCGCACTTTGAATGAGATAAAGAGAAGAAAGAAACATATGAAAAGAACCCGAAGATGTAAATAAAGAAAATAAAAAATTAGATAAAAGTGAAGATGTAAATGAGGTGAGACTATGAATAAAGGCTTAATTGCAACTTTGGTCCCTGACGTTTACCAATGCCACGATTTTGGTCCCCCACCTAATTTAGTTACATGGATGGTCCCCGACGTTGTAGGCCGTGTGCAACGTTAGTCCTACCGTTTATTTCTTAATGGAGGAGGTTTACGTGGACGTCCAGTTGGAGAGAGAAAGGAGGTATGAGGAGAGAGGGAAGCACGTGAGTATCACGTGACTCTTATCTGAACCCATTATACCCAAACCCCTGACCTCCCTGGAACGAAGAAGGTAACGCGATTTAGATCCCTAGGGTTTCAGATTTGGGTATAATGAGTTCATATAAGGTTCACGTGAGTTCACGTGATACTCACGTGCTTCCCTCTCTCCTCATATCTCATTTTTCTCTCTAACTAGACGTTCACGTAAGCCTCCTCCATTAAGAAATAGGTAGGACTATCGTTGCACACGACCCACAACGTCGGGGACCATCCATGTAATTAAATTAGGTGGGGGACCAAAATCGTGGCATTGATAAACGTCGGGGACCAAAGTTGTAATTAAGCCATGAATAAATTATAGTTGTGTCTCTAGATTCAATTCCTTGAGGAATATACTCTCAACTTGATAGTCGTGTCAGACTAACAATACTGGTGGTGTACATATGAAATACTATGACTAATTTTATGTAAATACAAATATTAGTAGATACTACCAATCAAAAGTTGAAAATCCATTAAATTGAACTAAACAATAATAAGGTTGATAAAGCCAAAAAGAGAATTAGGCAGAAAACAATCCAAATCAAACCCACAAAAAGTTATTACAAATTATCAATATTCTCTCATAAAAATATGAATCAAAAGGGAAATTTACAATTAGTCAATAGATAATGTTATAAGTAAAGATTATTATTTCTGAGAAATAAGTCCATCATTTTTACTATTATAAAAAAAAAGGCTAAAAAACATTTTTGGCCCCTGATGTTTCAAGTTTGTGTAAATTCTGCCCCTACTCTATTTTTGTCGATGTTTCTAACCCTCATGTTTTCAAACAGTGCACGGTCTACCCCTCCGTCAGTCAGACTTTCTCATGAGAGGTTCCTGAGTGGATTGGAGAGATGAAGAGGAGTATATGAAGTTGATGATCAAGGAAATGATATAAATTAAATTTGCTTGATATATATATCAATTATGTATGTAACTGAACTTGTTAAATGCCTGTTTTGCTACTTACAGGTCTAGAGTTTGAATCTCCCCTGCCCATTTTTTCCAATTTCACTTGTAATTTCCACGTGGCAGATCTAAAAAATATTAAAAAAAAAATCACATCAGCACATTCCGTTAGTTTTTTAACGTCTGACTAACGGAGGGGTAGACGATGCACTCTTTGAAAACATGAGGGGTAGAAACATCGACAAAAATATAGTAGGGGCAAGATTTGCACACACTTGAAACATCAGGGGCGAAAAGTGTTTTTTAGCCTAAAAAAACATAAATGCTCGAACGGAATAATACTGGCTTCACATTTTTTCACTCATAGGCGCTTTGTAGAAGAAATGCTGGCGGTGTAAAAACAGGGGGAAAATGAAATTAGATTGATAAACAGCAGTAAATTGTGCAAAGTAAGCACCGTCCTCCTTAGTAGGTTACACCTAATATTGGAATATGATAATTTACAACCCATTAAGAAATATAATAAGTATTGGAAATGGCAATAAGTTCATTTCTGAGATTAATTAATTGGCTGCTTAATAGGATAGTTTGATGGACATAATCATGTATGATAAACAATTGTAACACAACAAAATTAATTAACACAATTATTTACTATACATGGCTTATGGCAAATCAAACCACACTGGTAAGAAGGAGTTGAGTGGAAGCTAGCTTTATGAGGTTGAAGAAGTAGATTGAAAGTTTCTTCATATTGCTACATGAATGGAAGGATGATGATGAAGCTGTGATATTGGTCAAGGTAGGTTGTGGTTTTTAATGAGTGTTTTCGTCCTCTCTGGAAGAAGTGTGTAGAATGTATTTAAGCAAAATGGTGGAGAATAGCAATATGAAAATCAAAGGGGGTGTTGGTGGAAAATGTATGTGCAGAGTGAATTATATGTATGACTATGAGAAGGTTGAAGGTGGGGAATGTGTGTTAGGGTGATTTGTTGGCAGCATGAATTCTGTGTGAATAGTGGTGAGGTAGTTGAGAAATTGAAGAAATGTGAGGTTTTTTGGGTACATCGCAAAATGAAGAAATGTGAGTTTGTGTATGTGTACTAGGTGGATGAGTGATTTATTTATTTATTCCCTTTTTTTTATTTTTATGACTTGGTTTTATATTTAAATCCTAAAATATTAAAAAGGAAACAAAGAAAAAAATATTTTAGTTAAAGATAATTTTTTTTGATGGCATGGTTTTTTTCATTTTTATATATTTTTAATCTTGGTTAGTTTAAATTGAAATTTGAGGTCAAACTAAAATTAACTTACATAACTCAAGTGGTAAGAGCTGATGACATTTGGGTTAGGAAGAGGATGGTCCAATGATCTATGTCTGACGGGTGCAATTTATCTTTCCGATGTATAAAAAAAAATCTTTTAAAATTTAAAAAGGGGCAAATTTGGCTAATTGGGTGTTGGCAACATATTGTTCCAGTAAAAAATACTATTTTGTCGAAATTAGAAAAGGTCGAATCGACAAGGTTTGAAAAATTGATAAAGACGAAGAAGATTCCACGGACAAAGGCAACCAGGAACAAGAAAATAAAAGTGAAAATAATTTAAGGTTCAATAATGACAAAGAAAGTTTGTCTGGATTAAACGCTGTAACTAAATTCAGTAAGGAATAAGAAGCAACTAATATCCTTTCAAAAAAAAAGCAACTAATACCATCAAAATTCTATGAGAAGCTCAAAAAGGTTCATTCCAAGAGCAAAATAATCAGTTCATAATGCAACACCACATTTATTGGCTCATTGTTTCCATGCTTTCCTCCCGCAAAACTGTTTGCCGGCCCGCTGTTGTTGTTTCCTCTTCTCTGTTTTAGATTTTGCTACCTTATATCTCTTTGCAGCCAGGGGCATTTTCTTCTTGTGTTCCTTTTGTCGGTTGCTCAGACCACCCGTCTGTTCACAACAAACAATACGTCCATTGGTTTTTCTTCCCACAATCAAAACTCATACACATAATCCACGGGAACTTCCATTGATAATTAAAAATTTCCTAGAAGTTCTTATGTTTAGGCCAAGTGAGTAGAGTAGTTCTTGTAATGTGTCTTTTTTGTCGATACTAGTCATATAGTAATATACTTATATGCATAACAAATGTAATATCACTACTGAATTTGGAGAATCAACTGGGGCCTTCACCATCGGGAGAAATTCAAGATGACCATGTAACATTTAATGATTAATTTGAAGAGAAGACACCAATTAATGCAAAAAAGACATCAATGAAAGATCTAGATATGAAGTTTAAGTTATCTATCAGTTTTAAAAGAATTGCAAAAACGAGCAACAAACATACCTTTTTCTGTTTTACAGCTGTTCGAGCACAATATTTTCCTCTGTCCTCCCTGCCTGCTCTAACCAAAGCCAATCTTTCTTCCTTGTTCATCTTTTTCTTTACATGAACCTAGAAGGTACATGCATGAATAGGTAAATTCAAACACAGAAGTGTAAAAGAAGAAATATTGTTTGAAGCTGTTGAAGTCTCACGTTTACAATAGATATGACTAAATAAATCCTTATGAAGGGCACAGAGCAATTACCACCCCAAAGCTAGCTATTGGGGTAGACATAATATGAATTCTAGGAGAAGCAAATCTACAAATGTATCTATAATTTAATCAAAGGCTTCTGTTTTGATTTATGGTATGGGTTGCAGAGAGACATCATCTACAAAACAATTTAAACAAGCTAAAGCTACTTACTTCAAGCGCGGCGCCATCTACTCGTTTTAAACTGAGTTGATCAGAACTTGGAACCTTAATTGCTAGTCCGTGCTGAGCCAAAGCATTTCTTGCTTCGTTTTTCGCCTATAAATCACTTGAACAAATTTAACAGACCAAAAGCTATAAATGTTAGAAATTGAGCTCACTGAATGAGAAACTATCAAACCTTTAGCTTCTTTATCCTCTGGAAGTCCTCATTAGAAAGAAATCCATCCTCAGATTCTGGTAGGGCTTGCCCGGTTGTCGTCCCTGTCAATTTCTTCAAAGCCTGAAGACTTGTATCAGCAGCTGTAAGTGTACCATTAAAATCAGCAAACTTCCTCTTTTTTGAAGTCTCTTTCAATGTACTTTTTGCCTCTACACTTCCATCATTATCTTCATATTCTGAAACTTCACCAACCTCTTCATCAGACTGTTCACTGTCTTCAAGGTCATCCTCCTTAACCTCAACATCATCATCATCATCATCATCATCACTAACACCAATTTCAGAATCAGAACTTTCCTCATCATCTGATACAACGCTATTATCTTCAGCTTCATCATCATCACTTCCAGTATTATCAGTGCATAGCTGGTTCTCATCATCAGAGCCACTGCATACAGAATCATCAGAATCACCACTCTCCTGCTCATCATCACTGTCAATATGTAAAAGCTCAGCACCAGGAACTTCAGTCGCAATATTGACTTCTCCATAGGCCTTTGGTCTTGCCGTAGGGTTGGTAGGCCGCCCACGGTCCTTCTTAACTAGTAGAGAAGGGCAAATCTGCAAAGGAACAACACTAATTAGATGTTTGGACAATGAATATGAGAGTGCTACTGTGCTAGCACACCAGCAATCACCACCTTATAAGAGTCGGGTTAACCCACCTCTCTAAATACTCCAATCAGAGATCGAGCTGCTACTGAAACTGCCTTCTCATGTGACTTCTTATATAATGCAAGGTCTTGTAGTAAGTCTTCATTCATTAACTACAGTCCCAAATCAAAAGATCAATAGCACAAAGGAAAGGATTAGTAACTAAACAGAAGCATAGGATATTGGTAAAAAAAGTTGAGCAAGGAGGTGGTCCGATTCCAAGGCCCATGCCACAAGCCTCCTAATGAAGATGCTCATGGATGACCTATTAATGAAGAAGCAGCAGTAGGAACCGGAACATAAAATGCAGATATGTCCAATGGACGAGCAGATTACCAGTGGCATGCGCATGCAGATCTCTCTGACTGCATTTAGTCCAACAGTAATAGCCTAAAAATATCAATCAAACTCATCAACAAATCAAAGCTGAGTGCCTCAATCAATAAAATCAAAACATAAAGCCAAAAAGAATACCTCTGGAGGTGAGCGGTCATGTACAAATTGATTTACTATTTGTTTGAACAAGGGCTCAATTGCATCCGGAGGAACCTGCATCCAAATAACACCTTAAATGAGATATGTTGCAAAGAAAAACCCAAAGAGACTACTTTACATAAATCTACTGAAGCATCAAATTGTGAAAAGGAAAAGCTATTATTTATAAAATAATTCTGACTGACAAGAGTCACAATCATACTGTACCATATCATGGCAAGCCTGAACTACTGCTGCAAGCAAACTTGTAACATCGCGTTGATGTGGCTGATAACATAATGCATATAGCACATTGTCACATTTCAGTTATATACAAAATACCAAATTTTACCAATTTATCAAATGATATACCTGAATATATTTCTGAACAAAAGGATAAAAGTTTAACAGAATTAACTGGTGAAGTCCAATGGTTCGAGCAATCAAGTTCATAATCATCACCTTGATCTGAAACTCAGAGGGTAATTGTAGAAACCAGTAAAAAACGTAATCTTAAATAACCATGATGATATATAGAAAGGAATTGCAAGCCTTCATTTTCAAGTTACAAAATTACACTATGACAGGAATGTTTAGATTTTAATTAGAGTATGCACCTCAAATCGTTCATTACAATTCTGGAGATACGAGAATAGTTTCTCAGCAAAACCCTGCAGATCATATGGAACCGAGATTTTGATTCAATAAACATTGAAACCCAAAATGTATTTAAGATGATGATAAAAAAAAAAATTACAAACCTGGGCATCTAAAAGATGGTTAAGTGGGGAATAATAACTATTATTTCTCTTTTCAGATGACATGCGTTGTTGCTTTTTCATGCTGCGTATTACACGTTCCAGTTTTGCCTTCTTTTTCTTTTTGCTAGCTGCTGTCCCTTGGTGGCTTGCCTGAAATTTTGTACCAATGACCATTAACTATAAACAACTGAGTGCAAACCTCAACAAGAACTATCTGAAACATGTCCCAATACTCCAAATTTCATTCTCCCAAGAATGAGTGCAAGTAAACTACTTTAGGCTATGTTTGGATGATGGAGGGAAACCGTGAGTAATGGAGTAGAACAGTAAAACTTAAAAGATCTATCTCAACCCATTGTTTGGCAAGTTTATTACAAATATAGCAAAATAGTTGAGGAAACCCAAACCACTTTCAACACTCAAACCTCCCAATCTCCGTACCTCCCAGTTTGAGGGGATTCAGGACATAACACTTGTTTTTTTCTAAATGTGAATTATAATAATAACCCTAACACCTTTTGTCTTACTAATTTTTCCTGTAATTGTTCTGAACGGAACTCTGTCTTATGTCCATATTTCCACTTACCATGCTTAAGAAGTGAGATTGGTTGTAACTAAATTATTATTGTTAATTGATGTTTTTCTTGAGTGACATTATATATTGGATTCTAGTTCAGTTCATGTTAGGGAAAGGAGCAATAAAAGGGGTGAGTGATTAGTTCACGCAAGGAAAAGAGAAGGCCTCGAAGGAGAAATAAAAGGGATGAGTGGATAGTTTACACAATAAAAAGAAAAGGACCTCAAAGGATTGTCAAATAACGGGCCAATTTGTTTGGAGGGAGGTTATTAGGAAGAGTATAAATAGTTAACTACTCTGGTAAGAGGATACTTGAGACATTTGATTATGTTGACTCTCTAGAACTTGTTACAAGAGTTTGTAATAGCAAATTCCCTTTGTGAAGAAGGACATTCCTTCTTGTGAATAATACTGAGATTCTTACTGTACTCTTCATCAGTGCAAGTCACTTGAAAAAATTGGCTCGCTGACATGTAAAATACCTCAATATATATATACACGTTTCTGTTACAAGTATTGTAATGACCAATGTGTTAAAGAATGGTAAATAAACCACCCTATTTTATTTGTGTATCTGGCCTTTCATGGAGTTGAATATAAAAAATGAAAGGTCTGTATTTGTTCTGAATTCTCTTCAGATCTAAAAATTTATCATAATAAATTAGCACTTTTTATCTTAATTTTGATTGTAGGTTTTGATATTTCTCAAATTATTTATGAACTCATATAAAAGGTCTATAAAGACTAGTTACAGTTAAACTTGTAACCCATTTCACTCTATTAATTACCTTTCAACTCTATCCCATTCCACGCCAGTTCATTATGAACCCATCCACTCGACCCTCTTCAAAACTCCCAAATATAATGCCGACATGTTTCATATCAACTTATATATAATTCTAAGGTTAGGACTTGGGAACAATAGATATGAAAGCTACTGCTTTAAAGTATAACACAGCGTTAATAAAATGGTTATCATTCAACCTCACCTTATAAACTTTCTCCCTGCTGAGGATAACTTGAGGTGACTCAGTCAATTCTTCATCGCTGCCGGAATCATCACTATCTTCATCGCCTGTAATCTTCTCATAATCAAGCAGAAATTGTAAAGCCGTTATCATGATCCTGAGAGGCAAAAATACAAAAATCATGATCTTTAAGTCCCAAGATTAAAAAAAATTCACAACAACAAAAAACAATATACCTCGATTGTGGATGGAGCGCAGCATTGCAAATTGCATTTGCTGTTCTCTCATCAAACCACACTTTTCTCCTATGAAGCTCACACAGAGTCACAAGCGCTCTCATGGCATGTTGTTCCTTCTCTCTGTTGGTGATTTTTTCTGAACAGTTGTGACCCTAGTTTGAAATTGTTTGAAGAATTGTGACTTTTCGGAACAATTGTGATCATTCGTGCAAACACAACCTTCTATATAAGGTTGCTTGCAGCCTAAGGAAAAAGTACACAGAAAACAAAACCAAAATCGCTCTCTACTTTCTGATCTGTTCTCTATTGCCAGAAGCAGATTGATCTTCAAAATTATCCCAACAAGGATTTCGTGAACCCAGGCAAGAATAGGGTCGAAATACTTTGTTCGGAAAGTGTGCAAACACGATTTTCGAAGTTATCCAGGATTATCACACCCAAAATTCTAACACTCTCGCTATTCAAAAAACACAAACCCCATTCACACAGAAGAACAATGTGTATGGATTAGCCTATTTCATGCTTCATACAGTTTGAATTCAAAATAAGAAAGAAAAAAACCATTCAGAATTCAGAAATCACAAACCTGTAGCATGACAAAGAGGATGTTCTGAAGTGAACGGTTCTTGGCATCGTTCTTATGCTTTAGATTCATGCGTTTTATGTTGTGAATAACGTGATCAAACGCGAGCTTCTTCAGCGTCTTGTCACCTAGGGTTTGAAGCTCCATGAACAACGACAGAGTTTCTCCAATATCAACAATCTGCAACAAAAAAAAAACCACATCAAAACCAAAACCACAAAACAATACAATTCAACGGAAATGGAATCAAACGGAGGCAGACCGATCGATTGACGAGGAGGATGAGGGCCTGGGCGAGGTGGCAGCGGAGGCCGGAAGGCAAGGTGCGGTGGGCTTCATGAAGCAACTGGATGAGTTTGGACGGGAAATCGGCGAGGTGGTTAGGGTAGAAGGGAGTGACATGGGAGAGGAACAAGGCTCTATCAGCGAGGTCTTTGGCGACGGTGGGGTCGGTGCCGATGCCGGAGATGGAGGTGAAGCTTTGGGTGGCTTGTTCGAGGAAGAGGTAAAGGGAGGAGTCGAATTGGTTGCGGAGAAGGAGGAGCTCCGACTCGTTGCCTTGAGGGTCGCACTTCATTTTGGATTGGAGTGCTGGGCCTGGGAGGCTCAGCTTCTCGGGTGGACACATTGGAGGGTGGAGAGGCGGTGGTAAATTAGGTATATGATGATGAATCTGTTCTGTGTGGGGATGAAGAAAGGAGTGAGCTATTTATATGTACTTGAGAAGAAAGAAAAGTGCTGCGGCGCCAAGGAGTTGGGCTTCGGAGGAGGGCAGTGCATTGTACTTACGGTGGGGAGTTGGGCTTCATAGTACTTCATTACATTACTTTATTTTATTGAATAAATTCATAAAGATAATCTGCTAGGGTTTCTTCCGTTGAGGTTTTGCTAGGATTTTAGCAAGCTTTGGAGGTTCACTAGGCAGAGTTCCTCTTCTCCTACTGGGAGACACTCTAAACCACCCGTTTCTTAGCTCAGTTCCCTTGTTTCCGACATCTTTCCCCTTCTCTAGCTCAGATTCCCTCTACATGGAGGAAAACTTGGGCTCAGGAAGTATGAACAATAACTTGATACCCTCTCTAGATGGTGCCACCATAGATTTAGAAGTGGAGGACCACATTTCAGAAGAAGCTGCTCAGTAAACTCTTGTGGGCAAAGTAATAACCAACAAAACTCTAAATAAGAGTGCTATAAGAACCATCATCACTAAGGCTTGGGGCTGCCATGAGAGCCTTACTATCCAGGAGCTGGGAGGCAATAAATTCCTTTTTAGCTTCAAAGAAGCACGTATAGCCAAAGGGGTTCTGAAAGACAGCCCTTGGAACGTTATGGGGCACTTACTCTGCTTACAGATCTGGGCTCCACAGATCTCCTTCTTTGAAGTATGCTTTGACTGTGTTGGTTTTTGGGTACAACTACATGGCCTGCCTTTGGATCTCATGACCACGAACAATGCATCAAAAATAGCCTCTCTAATCGGAAGACCTGTGGAAATAGAAAACCCAAGAGTAGATGGTCAGCTGCTACGAACATTCATAAGAGCCAGGGTTGAAGTCAACATTCGCAACCCTCTTCCTACTGGCTTCTAGGTGCCTAGAAGGGACCTCCCCAGAGTGTGGGTGATGATTAAATATGAAAAACTACAGGATCTATGTTACAAATGTGGGATTATCGGTCACGAACAAAAGATGTGCAAAGCAGAGAAAGCTATGTCCTTGTGCAACCCAACTTTACCTAAGTATCACCCCTTAGTTGGGGTTCCCCCTGCAAGACCCCTAGCAAACCTTACAGGGTCCTCCGGTTCTAACAAACAGCATAACACCTCACAAGATCCAGTTCTGAATGCAGAGCATACCCAGGAATCCCAGTCTCAACAACCTGATCACGAGCCACCTCTTGGGAAAGCAAAGCTAGGAAGCCAGAGCCAGCAAAACGATCAATATGTGGAACGGATGATCGAGGATACGAATGCTAGAAGGGCCCAGGTTCAACAGGAGATGCCCGATATAACCAGATCCACCGGGGACATCCCCTTAGCTACTCAACAGGCGATTCTTGTGGGACTTGGCATCTTAGAACCACAAGACCAAACTCTGCCTCTTCCAACCCCCTCCCACACAGGTAACAGGCCCCAGGAGTGTGATCCAGATTCAACAAATTACCCCAATACACAGAGACATGTTAAACAAACAGGGATACCCAAAAAGCCCCAGAATATGGCCTCCAACCATAACGAAAGCCCGCAGGAAGTCCGCCGAACTCATAGACAGAGCAATGCCCCAAACTTTGTCAAGCAGCTACCACCAAATGTCTCCTTCACAAGGATTGATCTAAAATCTAGGAGCAATCAACCAGGCCTGGGACCACAGCACATCGAGGACCTTGGACTGCATAAAGAAGATATTGGACTGAAGGAGAAAGTCATCTTAAAGGATTACCCAAGCCCAACAAGGGGGGGGGGGGTCCAGCAGCTTCTCACCACTCCTAAGTTCAGCAGATATGGTTGCGGATGCAAAGCATGCAATGGAACACTATCCATGGAATTCTCGATCAAGGAACTGAGATTCTCTTGGTCCATGTCTTCTTGCTGCCGACCTCTAGAGGTGTATGTCCTGTATGTCTCCTCTCTAGATCTGATTCAGCTATCCCACACTCCCACTCACGTTTTGGTCTCTTTCTGTTAGCTGAATTATTATTTGTCAGAAAGTTAGTTCTGCTCCCTTATTGCATGTTACTCCTATTTTAGCTAGATTCCCGTAACTTTGTCTGTATTGTTTTTATCATCTAAAGTGTAATTCGGGGCCATCAAATCTGGCTTCTTGTACCTGGGCTTTGAGCCTTTTTTTCTTGAAGTTATGAAATATAATCCATTGACCAAAAAAAAAAGTTCAGCAGATATAAGAAGAGCTAGGGACTCTTGCTCAAAATGGAAACCAAAAGGATATGCTCCCACTGAAGCTGAAGTAGCGGAGCTGGCTGCAGAGGTAGATGCAAACCGTCCCAAATCCAGATACAGCCAGGGAAATCCTTACAACAGTAGATGCCACCACACCAGACAACAACAGGGAGCTGTAGAAAACCAACAAAATGCCTACTTTGTGGAATTCCCAGAGGAAGAAGGGGACACTACTACACCAACAATCACAGAGGATCTAGAAAAACAGTTGGCTGCAGGACTGAGCAATAAACTGATATTAAAAAGAACCAGAGGCCCTACACTGGAAGATGACCATGAAGAGCAGCAAAGTGGAAGCTCCACAAAACGTCTCATGATTATGGGACCAGAACAAAACCTGACGGCCGAGGAGGCGGGCCTAAACCTGCCCCCAACGGGGCCATGATGCTTCTCAGCTGGAATTGTCGTGGCTTGTCGGTGGCCACGACAAGAAGTGAGCTCAGGGACCTTACCCTGAAGCATAAACCGTCAGTGATATTCCTCATGGAGACTAGATCCAAGAGGAATAGAATAGCACAATTAGCATTCAATTTGAAATACAGTTCCCACTTCTCTATTGACCCCGATGGTTTGGCAGGTGGCTTATGCTTACTATGGAACAAGGATGTGGACATCGAAGTACTCAGCTACACCAAAAACTACATTCACATTATCCTTACCCACAGAAAAGAAGGCAATTTCTGGGAATTCTCTTTCATCTATGGTGATCCGACACCATCTAGAAGGCACAATCTCTGGCAGCACATAGGAAGATTACACGGAGGAGCTGCCACCCCTTGGCTATGTCTTGGAGATTTCAATGAAACTCTCCACTCTCATGATAAAGTAGGACTCAGGCCTCAACATCCCTAGCGTATCCAACGCTTCAGGGACTTCATAAATGACTACAATCTGATTGATATGGCACTCGGTGGCTGCAAATTTACCTGGACAAGTAACCCTCGCAATGGTTTTCTCACAAAAGAAAAAATTGACAGAGTGATCTACAACTGGCACTGGAAGATGCAATACCCTCATGCCACGGCCCTGGCCCTTCCCGCTATAACCTCTGACCACTCACCTATCCTTGTCGAACCTATACCCATAACTAGAAGTGGCCAACAGTTCAAATATGAGGCGTACTGGAATGATCATGATGACTGCAAAAAAGTGGTGTCACAAGGATGGACTGGACCACCAACAAACCCCGACAACTGGAAGGATACCATTCAAAGAATGAAGACCTGCAAGCGACATTTGAGTTCATGGCAGAAAACCACCTTCAAAGCGGCAGATAGAGAAATCTCAAAGCTTAAGCATAGATTGAACATGCTACAGAACAGGGGCAGCGATGACGGGCAGTGGCAGGAAATACTTGAAATCAAGAAAAGAATCAGGGATTTATGGAGCCAAGAAGAGAAATACTGGGGCCAACGGTCTAGACTTAACTGGGCTAGATGGGGGGATAAAAACACACGTTTCTTCCATGCAACTACGCTTCAAAGAAGGGAGAGAAATCGTATGCTCAGTCTTAAAGATGATGTGGGAAACTGGGTGGAGGGGCAGGACAGCATCATGAATGCTGTTACAAATCATTTCCAGGGCATTTTCATGGCTTCCAACACCACACATCTCGACGCCTGCCTCTCAATTGTCCCAATTATGGTGAATGAAGAAATGAACAAGAGCCTCATGAGCAGAGTTACAAAAGGGGAAATTAAGAAGGCAGTGATGAGCATGGGGAGCTTAAAGGCCCCTGGCCCTGATGGGCTGAATGGGCTCTTTTACAAGACCCACTGGGATACCATCAAAACTGAGATTTGTGAAGCTGTTAGAACCTTTTTCAATTCAGGTTGCCTCCCTCCTGAAGTGAATGAAGCTGCTGTTGTCCTTGTACCCAAGTTTGATATGCCAGAAAGTGTCCACCAATATCGTCCTATTAGCTGCTGTAACTACCTTTACAAGGTCATAAGCAAAGTGTTAGTTACTAGACTCAAGGGCTTCATGAATTTGATTGTAACCCCCAACCAAAGTGCTTTCATAGGGGGACGGCTGATACAGGACAACATCCTCATTGCTCATGAAGTTTTCCACTCATTGAGAAAAAGCACCCACACTAAGCAGCACCACATGGCAGTTAAATTGGATATGAGCAAAGCTTATGATAGGTTGGAATGGAGCTTCATTGAGGGTGCATTGCTAGCTTACGGATTCCATCCTGATTGGGTAAAACTTGTGATGAATTTGGTCAAAGGGGTCTCATACAAATACAAAGTAAATGGTTTCCTTAGCAAAAAACTCCTTCCCCAACGAGGCTTAAGACAAGGGGACCCCCTCTCCCCCTACATCTTTGTGCTGGCCATTGATGTCCTCTCACACATGCTCACCAAAGAACAAAAAGAAGGAAACCTAGAGGGTCTCCGACTTGCCCCTACTGCCCCAATACTAACCCATCTTTTTTTTGCAGATGATTCTCTACTCTTTGCAAAGGCAAATCCTAAGGAAGCTTATAATCTTATCAAAATTCTGAATTTGTTCTCACATGCTTCAGGCCAAATGATTAACAATGGAAAATCTGGCTTCACTTGCAGCAAGGAGACCCCACAAGCCCAAAGGACTCAAATTCATAACATCTTACAGATGAACCACTGGGAGGATCCGGGGAAATATTTGGGTCTCCCCTCACTCTGGGGTAGATCCAAAACCAAAGCTCTAGAGTGGATACTGGACAAAGTCAAAGGAAAAGTAGAAGGGTGGAAGGAAAGCTATCTCAACCAGGCGGGGAAGGAGATCTTGATTAAGGCTGTGGTCCAAACGATTCCAACTTATGCTATGGCTGTTGTAAGATTTCCAAAGAGTTTTTGCAAACTCCTGAACTCGACAATTGCAAGATTTTGGTGGAGAAGCCACGGGAAGGAAAGAGGGATACACTGGCAACGATGGGACAAACTCACTTCAGCAAGGGAGAAGGGGGTTAGGTTTTAGGGACTTTATTCCCCAAAATCTGGCTTACCTTGGCAAGCAGGCCTGGAGGCTCCACAATGATCAGAACTCGCTGTGGGGCCAAATCCTCAAAGCCATTTATTTTCCCTCAACAGATTTCCTAAATGCGCCTACCAAGAAGAAGACTTCCTGGATGTGGTCGAGCATTATACAAGGTAGAGACTTCCTAATCAGAAATGGAAAGTGGGCAGTAGGTGATGGCTCCCAAATTGATCTATGGAACCACTCCTGGGTCAAAACAGGGGAGAACTTGCTACCCTACAGGAATGGTCCTCATCTCCAAGTCAAGGATATCATTAACCGCACCACAAACTCTTGGGACTACCAGAAAACTCTGGAAATCTTTCCACCACCAGTAGCAGAGGATATCTTCAGGACACCCCTCAGCATCACAAATGGAGCTGACCACCTCTTCTGGCCCTACTCACCTACAGGGGACTTCACAGTGAAAACAGGGTACCATGTCGCTAAGGATGAGCAACTACCAAACCTTGATGATCCTTCCAGCTCCACCTCAATTCCCAGGGATTTCTGGAACCAAATCTGGAATATCCAAGCGCCCCAGAAAGTTAAAATGTTCCTTTGGAGGGCCTGCAACAACAACTTAGCGGTTATGAACAACCTGCACAGGAGACGAGTTGCCAGCACGCCAATGTGCCCCATTTGCTTGAATGAAACAGAGACCATTGAACATGCACTCCTCACATGCCCCTGGACAACCCCTATTTGGTTTGGTTCTTGTCTGCAATGGGACCCGGGAATACAACAACCTTCCAGACTTGACACTTGGCTTATGAATAGATTCAGCACCCTCCAAGGTAATCCTGAGTCCCAAAAACAGACCATGACTTTGTTGGCTGGACTACTATGGCACATATGGAAAGGCAGAAATGAATGGATCTATCAGAGCACGCCTCCAAATCCCTTTAAAACACTCAGGAAAGGGCAAATATTCCAGGCAGAGTCGTCAGTAGGGAAAGTCGAGGAAACCACAACATCGGAAAAACCAGTGACAAATGAACCCAAGACAAGGAAAAACAATACCTTGTGGCTGCCCCCTATGCAGGACATCATCAAAGTCAACTCTGATGCTTGCTGGTCTCCAGATAGCTCAAACCACAGCATAGGCCTCATGGCTAGAGACCATCAAGGACAACCACTCGCCGGCATAGCAAGAAGGATCCAGGCCTCCTCCCCTTTGATTGTTGAAGCTATGGCTCTTAGAGAAGCCTCCATCCTGGCTCACAACTTCCAATGGCAACAAGTAGTGTTCGAATCTGACAACCAACCTCTCATTGAGGTATGCAGGGGTAACAAGAAAATTGGGGAGATCAGCACCATAATCCAAGATATCAAAGAGCTCACAAAGGATCTTAAGTTCAGAGGTTTTACCTGGACTCCAAGGTCAGGCAACACAGTGGCTCACACCATTGCTGATTTATGCAAGACAGGGGATCTACCACAAATTTGGCTGTCCAACCCTCCCCAACCATTGAGACGAGCCATGGTTGCGGATGCAAAGCATGCAATGGAACACTATCCATGGAATTCTCGATCAAGGAACTGAGATTCTCTTGGTCCATGTCTTCTTGCTGCCGACCTCTAGAGGTGTATGTCCTGTATCTCTCCTCTCTAGATCTGATTCAGCTATCCCACACTCCCACTCACGTTTTGGTCTCTTTCTGTTAGCTGAATTATTATTTGTCAGAAAGTTAGTTCTGCTCCCTTATTGCATGTTACTCCTATTTTAGCTAGATTCCCATAACTTTGTCTGTATTGTTTTTATCATCTAAAGTGTAATTCGGGGCCATCAAATCTGGCTTCTTGTACCTGGGCTTTGGGCCTTTTTTTCTTGAAGTTATGAAATATAATCCATTGACCAAAAAAAAAAGATAATATATCTATCATGCCTAAATTGTATATATAAAATTTAGATGTACTAATTGAGTTTCTTAGATGTACTAATTGACTTAGTTCACGGTCT
This sequence comes from Lotus japonicus, assembly GCF_012489685.1. Taxonomy (NCBI): domain Eukaryota; kingdom Viridiplantae; phylum Streptophyta; class Magnoliopsida; order Fabales; family Fabaceae; genus Lotus; species Lotus japonicus. The sequence goes on from NC_080042.1 coordinate 93,587,695, forward strand.
ATGAAAAATCATTAGTTTTATGGCTGCCGGTCGTGCAGAATATACTTTGGAAAACTAAAATAGTTAACAAATTTAATTAATATAAACTGATTATGTAAAAATGATGATTCGAGTGGTACATTTTGTTTTCCTTTATGTAAGGTATTGAGTTCGAGTCTTACGAATATTCTCGGCTCGAATATACTTGTTTCTCGTGGAGAACGTGTAAAAAAAATTAAATTTATACATATGTCTTATATATCTTACTAAATTACTATCTCTTTTTATTTTTGTATTTTTAATTAGTTATGATGACGGAGGGATCTACCTTTTAGTCATAGTGGGGGCATTTGCCCCCACATGATTATAAGAATATATACTAATAGTGTACTTTTTTTTTGAAATTTACTAATAGTGTACCAGAGTATTAAGATACTAGTATTATGTTGTTCTCATACACTAGAAAATGTCCCCACAATTTAAAAGTGCCCCCACACTATGATAAATTTTAAATTTTTAATAGTAATATGTTATATTTTTTATGTTATAAATTTATGAGAATATATTGCTCCCATATCTAATAGATGTTAGTAAATTTGATTTACACTTTATGAAACTCAAGTTTGATATAAACATTAACATATCACATGATCCTATAGCTGCATCTGTTAATTCAGATTTTGCAAATCATTATTCAGTTGTGTAAGCGCAAAAATTTTAAACATGGTGTCAATTGATCATATGGAGATTGGAGACCACTATGTTTATACCTGAATCGGCATGGATCTTGTAATGAGAAATCATGAGGAGTCTGTGGTAGCTGTAAGCCTGTAGCAACTTCTGTACAAAGTGCTTCCCTTGATCCTTCTTTGACTAAAGCTCTAGCATTGAAATATGGGGATTGCAAATGATATTTGCATCGCTAATATTTGTATTGAGACTGAATGCTTAATTGTTGCAAATGCATGGGACTATGGGAGTAATTCTGGAAGTTCATTATCATACCTTAATGTTGTCTGTCATCATTCTCTAACTTCTCAGTTCCAGCATTGTCAGATGTCAGATGCCATATGCTAGGAGAGAATGCAATTCAAGTGCTGATTTCATTGTCAAATTGACTTCTTTCGATTTAATTTGGATTGAGGAAGGTCTTAGACTAATTTCTATACTTATTCTGGATGTAAAACATTGTCTTCTTTAACTTCCAAGCATTTTATACAACTTTGACCTTTTTTATATTTCCACAAATGTTCCTCATCAGGAAATATTAGAAGTAGATTTCCAAGGGAAAAATGTGTGTACTGTGTAGTAAGTAATAAAGTTAAAGATAGAATTTAAAAACAAAAATGCACTAAACTTTTGATACCTACGAGAAACTCAACTGTTGCGAATTGAACAAAAATGCACTAATAGGTGTGGACATGAAACTTAACTATTGTGATTTCAAACGACAAGGGTGTGGTACGAACCTCTTGCATTACAATAACAGGATACAGACTTACCTTCTCCCTAGAAAACAAAAGCAAAAAATTGACAAGCAGAGGTAAATTTACTGTCAAAATTCAAATGATCCTCTAATGTGTTGAGGAAAAACATGCAGGTTTGACAGATAGATTGCTGAATCAATGCCACAACCCCTAAACCCTCAAAATAAGTCTTATATTTCAAACTAAATTTGAATGGGTATAAAGGTCTTATATTTCAGACCAAATTTGAATTGAGTATACATCAGCTTTCCATAAAGTGTGGATCATCCACCCAAACCTCTGAAGAGCATCAGAACTGGCCTTTCCTCAACTCTACCAACCTCATCTCATCAGAATTGAGTAAGCAACATTTTGAGCTTTCCATAATGTGTCTGAATCATCCACCCAGACTTGTAAATGAGATAGAAATGTCCTTCGTCTCTGGAATTGAGTGTGAATATACTTTTTCAGCTTTCCATATTGTGCTCAAAGTTACCCAAACTAAAGTAAAGTGTCAGAATGACCTTTTCCCCACTGTTACATCCTCGTCTGAGAATTGAGCAAGCACATACTTTTTCAGCTTTCTATAATGTGTGGATCATCCACCCAATCTCGTGAGAGCATCAGAACCATCCTTTACTCCAAAATTCTCTTATATCCTCCTCTCTAGACCACCATTCTCAACTCATGACTCTTTACAGTTCTTTAACTGTTGTTTGGCGAATGCTTCAGTAGAGGTAGACTCAAGCATAAGTAGCAATGCTTGTACCTACATCAAGAAATAAAAGGCACTAGACAAAATTTCATATTCTAGCATAAAGCAATTCTATATCACAAAATTTTCAGTGTGTCCCTTCACCAGATTAAAGCCACAAAACCACATCCAAGTGCAAGTTCCCCCTTGCAGCTTTTGGAGGAACCTGCCTTGGGGTGCAGGACTAAGCAAAAATACCAAACACCCTATTTATATCCTAAAACAAATGTTTTGAAAGCTCCTTGCTTGCACAGCTTTAGAACCTGCGCAAGTTGCATTAAACTCAAACGACCAGCCATAAGTCAAATCATGAAAAGAAAAGACAATATAAAGATGAGATTAATGAAAATGTGAACTTTGAACTATATAGTCTCTGTTTTCTGCAACAGAACTGGGAACAAGTTATAGTTAGAAGCTACAAAACTATGTTCATATGTGGAATTAGAGTGCACCTGAGCTTTACACAGAACGTCGAGTAGAGAACACTAATGCTGAATAGTTATCATCATAAGGGACAGGATAATAATTTCTAGCTGTTCTAATTGAATCATGGTAAATAAAAGTAATATAATATAACTCATTAGCAGTGGAATTATTAGTAATGAGAACATAATGCTGGATAACGCTGGAATAGCACTGCCCTGTGATAACAGTTACACTAGAAACTTGACAGTCGGCTAGGATAGGTTTACAGGTAAGAATAATGATGATGCATAGTGAATTATTGAGCTCCTAAATCAAATTTAAGCATCATAAAGATCAAAGGAATGCATCTGATAGCCAGCTACAATAGCAAGCCTCTCACTATGGTTAGCAAGAAATTGAAGTAAATTCAGATTTCATAAACATCTGAATTCTAAACATCGCATTCTCAAATCTCTATTCAACAGTCAAGCTACTTTAAGCACTACATTACATTAATACTAGAAATATGGAGTTCCTCTAATAAACGGACACATCAAGTCCACAAGAAGAGATCTATAATTGTTCAGACTTCGTTATTGATACTAGTCGGGTAGAAAAAATGAAAAGATAAAAAGGACAAGAGATACAATAGTCTTTTCAATTATATGACATATATCTAGCTCATATCCATGCCATCTGCAACTTGGCTGCAAATAGGATTGACAACAGAAAAAGATTTCTCAAAATGAGAAGGATGGAGCTGGGCTTCCCGTCTACGCTTAAAGCCACAACTATCAGCAGTTTGTGAATTATTCGCATCAAGCTTTCTTCGAACGCCTCTAATTGCTTGTTCCTCTGTCGGTGTAAGGGAAAAAACTTGACCACTAGCTCGGCAAAGGGAGCTATGGTTGTCATAAAGAATTCTCTGGTCACAGTTCTTATCACAGATGTGAGTCAGCCCTGTTAGCTTGCAGCGATACATGTTTCCACAAACATGTTCATTTTGGCATTTCCAGTCGCATTTGTGAACAGGATCAGGACCATCTCGGCCCAAAATACTAGACAGGAAAATAACATTTGCAGGACCTGCAACCATGGATTTGCCAAGTACCTCCATTTCTTCAATCCAAACAGCAATTCCTAAGTAATCCTAAACACTCCAACTTCAATTGCCTGCAGGGCCCACCACAACAACACAGGATTTAGTCAGATTCAACAGAAATTTATTGCTAGATGGGAAAAGATATAAGAGAGCCAACACTCTTCCATAACCAACCACCCTTATTTCATTCTCATTCACAAAAGCCCAAAATAATTGCTACATGAGAACCCAGCCTCAAAAGTTAACAGCCACAAACCAACTAAAGTCAGAAATGAAAGTTAACTAAGACATCATGAAAAAAATCTAGAATCAAATCCATGCATCGTGAACAAAATAATATGTAACTATCCATCATCTACACTTGACAAACAACTTGGGTTTTAAAATTGTGATCGACAACCGCGATTAGGGCCGAGAGTCCCGCAACAATGGTATCACGTCCGCAATCGCAGCAAGCATCAACCCACGTTTGTACACAATTCCACAAAGCAACATCAATTGCAGCCAACATTTATTTATTCTAGGCTTGAAAAACAGCTAGGGTTATAAACTGCGATCGGCAACCGCGATTACCGCAGCGAGTCCCTCAATGATATCACAACGACATCGCAACCGCAATCACGGCAAGCATCAACCCACATTTGCACCCAATTCAAGAAAGCAACATCAATTGCAGGCACAATTGAAAACCCTACAATCAACATTTATTAATTCTAGGTAGAAACAAACATGAAACACCTACATGCAACAGATCTAAACCAAGGCCAAGTAGAAATTTCCTAAACAGCAGATATCATGACAATTAACACAAAATTGATATACATATACATATACATGTTGCTGCATACCACGCGCTCAAACAAATCATGCCGCAATAACAACACGTAGGAAAAGAGAATGAGAAAACGAAAGGAGATTAACTGTCACCTTTAGCTAACTGAAATGCACACACAGGATCTTCTTCCTCCTCTTCAGTACCTAAAAAAATGAACAACCAGAGCTCTCTCTCTCTAAGAAATTCACTCTCTCTCTCTCTAGAACCTAACAAGAATGGGAGAGTAAAGAGGAGGGGTATTTATAGAAGCATGGTGTTGAATGCTCGTACTCGTGACTTTACACTTGTGGGGTACACGCTCGAAAGAAGACAAAACACACGCAAAAACTAAATGGCAAATGCACCCCAAATTTCTCTCAAATGTAAATTCGCCACACCTTACCTACAATTTTGGATAAACTACCGGATCCAACGCTCTTTTCATATAATTTTATGCTTTGTTTATCACGTGTCCAACGGCTCTCTCACTCTCTCTCCCTCACCTTTTCTGGTGATATTCAACGTAATTTAGTTTTATATAGTCGTGAGATTAATATTTCGCTTCAGCGCATTAAGTAGTATGAGGGTGACAAATCAATTTTTTTTTATTCGTAAGAATTATGAATCAAACCTACAACTACTTACTTAAAAAAATAAAGTGTTGAACTACTATACCGATTCACTTATTTTCTTTCTATTTCTCTTTTGGCTTTGCCTTCACACTTTTCTAACGTATCATTCATCATTTGTCCATTTTCAAATACAAACACTTAGAACAAAATAATTACATTTAGGAGATTAAAATGGTCCATGTTGTTTTGTTTTAGTTTTATAAATTTTTATTTAAACATCAATATTTGATTAAAATTACTAATAAAAATTAACAGAAAAATAAATTAATATTGTACAATAATTAATTTTTTGGGGATTATATTATAGGAGGTCCAATGGCCCAAGAATCTTTTTCAATAATGGGCTCATGAGAATCTAAACTAACATGGATCTTATTTTGGTGTGTAAACTAACATGGATCTAGAGAAACTCTATTACTGTGGGATATTATTCACTTTTTTTATTCACCCAACTGAACGACTGAACCTTTTGTCATCATGTTAAGAGTATGTTTGTATTAGTATTTTTTTTCTTTAAAAAATGTGTTTTTTAATTGTAATGTATGCTAATGTGGGTTAGAAGTGTATCCAAACACACTAATTGAAGGAATCAATCATAATGTGTGGCGTGATGATTTCTCACATCGTCTCTTAATCATAAGGTTAGGGTTTGATGTTCGCTGAATACTAGTAAACTGTAAGTTTAGTGAATGAAAATTATAAACCAAACAATGTACTTCCTTTTTGTTTTACGTGATGATATAGGCATTAGACCATTAGTAACTTAGTGTTGATCTGAAAAACAAATTACAACATCATCATTGTGACATACATGTATAGGCATTTGTATCACCCTTCTCTCATTCCCCACCCCCTCTTTTCCCTGCTATTCTCCCCCATGTCTCCCGTGATCTCACCCATATCTACTATCCACTTGTTGGAGGAACAATGAATCTCTCACTCATCATAGCATTTCTGGTCTTAAATGCCTTTACAAGCATTAATGGTGTACGTGTTCCTTGCATCACTAGCACAGGATCTCTTCTCTACTAGCCCTGCCACCCAATCCTCAAAATAAGGCATTAGTGAAATCGTGATTATACAAGTATACAACAAACATAACATTTTTGTAGTTACTACACCAGATATGAATGAAAACATCAAATGCGACATATGGCTTCTATTTATATATCTTCTTCCCAATACTAACAGTAATTCACATGATAAACTAAAAATGCTGCCAACAGGATTTAAGCGTGAAATTCATACTTTCTTGAGTATAGGGTTTTGAGAAGGGAGTGATTGCTGAATTTGGAAGTTAGGCTCGATTGTTTTTTTCCATGCTCACAGCCGTTATTAGACTAATTTCCCTAGGATTTAAAGATCATATTAAGTAGGTAGATCTCTTCCAACAATTCATTACGCATAACTAAATTATCTACCAATTATGCTAAACGTAGTTGATAGTTGATACTCATGGACATGTCTAAATTTAAAGTTGAAGTTATGCTCAATAATTTAGTTGAATTTGAAGTTGGGCTCAATTATTTAGTTGCACATGGACATGTCTAAATCCTTCGGGCTTATCTTCCACAACCTGATGACTTCTGGTTCAATTCTTCTTGAACAAAACAAACTTACTTTGTCCAAGAAAGGAAAATAACAAAACGAACTTACAAACGGTTCAGAGTTCACACGAGGAAAATAAAACACACACTAATTATAAAGCTATTTGCATCCCTGTCGATGATAGGAAATTTTCAAAACAACATTTGTTTTCAATAATCTAAATTGCGGACCTAGAAAAAGCAACAATGTATGTGTGTAGGACCTTTTTTCCTAGGGGTTTCATAGGTTAGGTGGGCCTTTGGCTCCGTGTAACAAAAAAAAGACAATGTATGTGTGCATACTTCTTGTGCTTCAAATATATTGAAAAGTTGTTTGAGCACAAAAGTTATTTAAATTATTTCGTTGCATTTCAAAATTATATGCTCAGGAAAAAATATTATGCAATTATAATCCAAATTTATTTAATTTCAATTATTATAGTATTTAGTCATAATAGTTTTTAAACAATATAGAGTTCAATGAAACTTTCAAATTTATTGCATATGTGAATAACTTTATATTTTAAAATTTGTAAAGTCAAGGTTTTAATTGAATCAGTAATTCTTGTGAATAAAAAAACACATTGGCCGAACTCTACTTTTTAGTGTGTTGACCCTAGGGTGAGAGATTAATTTTACGGCTACCGCCCCTGACGACGGTTTAGCTAAGACCGAAGAAAAATCTTAAAGACCAAACAAAAATTATAGAAAACGTAAAAAATCTAAATAATTAATTTATTTGAAAACAATATTTTTTTGGTTACAAGAGGAAAATTAACAAATTAAAACCAAAACTAGCTAACAACATCCAGATACAAAGATGCATAAACTAACAAAGGGAGCCGCCTCCAAATTTGTTTCTGAACTCCTGATAAACTAGCCTAACACGCCAAACAACCCGTCATATTATTCTTCTCACGTTGAACATGTAAGAATCGCACCCGCAGGAATATGGGCACCATATCTCTGATTCGCGGTAGAACATATCTCTAGCGCAGAAGGTTCTAAAATCAACATTACTTTGGAAAGCAACAACTACATTCAAACAATCAGAAAAGCAATTAAACAAAACTAATATAATTAGACATGTCTATTTTATATTTAAATTGTATGAAATAAAGTGTTGAACATGTTACTTATTTCAACACTTAATATACAACAATATATTAATCAATTTAATAATTAATTTATATATTAAAAAAATTATTCTACTTATTTATAATATTATATATTATTATATTAAATATAATATTTAATACATATTCAAGTTAAATTTACTGATAAAATATTTTATTCTATTTAGAAAACAAAACAAAAACATTATTTTATTCGATTTATTTACCCCACCCAAAAAAGTTCTATTTATTTACATTATATATATGAGTAATGAGTGCATTAGATATAGTAGTTAATACTTGTTCAAGTCAATTTAACTTTTATATATATATATATTATATTTTTCTTTATAATATTTATATATATTATTATGTTAAATATAAAATTTATTAATTGTTTTTTTTGAAACAAAAATTTATTAATTGTTCAAATTACTATTATTCATCAATTTATTAGAATATCAAATATAGTTAATAGTGTTCAATACTTACATAATTTATTTCCATGCTTATCCAAGCATATGAAGAATAATTTTATATAATAAATACATAAAAAAATTCAAAAAGACTGAAGGGGTGGAGATCTTGTTAATTTTGAACAACCATGTCAAGTTTTATCATCTTCTTTTTTTCGACGTTCCAAAGTATTCTCTCAGCCGATAAGTGAAAGATTAATCTCCTGATATACTGTCAGACACCAAAATGGGACCCATCAAAATCGTGTTTTTTCATATACATTGATTCAATAATTGAACTCAGAACCACATGCTTAAGAGACTTGAGCTCCTTTCACTCAAATCCCCAACCAACACATTGCTCGGATCAAGTTTCATCATTTTTTTAACTAGTAAGTAGCCCGTGCATTGCACGGGTGTTTTTTAAGAAAATATTTAATATTTATTTTAATTATTATGTAGAGATTAAATATGTTAATGTATGTTTGAATTGACATCTAGTAGAATAACATTTTAAAATTTAAATTAATAAGTTCTTAGACTAAATTTTGTGGATAAGTTAGTTCTTATATGCAATAAATGAAAGGCCATGCTTTAAAAAATAATAAGAGAATATACAAATCATGAGGGGTTGGTGATGGAGTACATAGTTATAGGTGTTTCTATTAATTATACTTGATAGATAATGCTTTAGTCACATGCTCATTATTCAGATTCACTGTGGCGGCTCAAAATGCAATAATGTGTGGAATCATATAATAGAACTCCAATCTTTTTAAAGGAAAGAATCGAACTATTCACCAGAAACTTATGAGAACATATCTTAGATAAGATTAAGATAGATACAAACTCTTATCAAGCATATAAAACACCTCCCAATATAATACCAATTCAATCACCTATCATTTCTTAAGTTATAAAAGAATTATCCCCATAAACCCATGACCAGATTTACAAAAGAGTTTAACAGGACGCATCATTTCACGTTCCAATCCACATTGACCTTTTTGCCTTACTCCATCACCTCCCTGGTTACAAATACACGTTTCATCCACAAAGACATGCCAGGTCCCACATTACAACACTCCAATCTCAACAATACAATAGTCCCCTGCCAAACGAATTTCCACAATGCAATACTTCATATTTGCATCTTGACATTTTGATCAGATTATTTGCATTGGCCGCTTAGCTCTAACTGAGACATCACACACCCCACAGCTTCAGGGGTAACATGCAGTCTACAGAGCCTAATATTGAACCTGCTGCACACATTCCTTTTGCTAGATCCTCATTCCCTAGGAACAGAGGCAACGGGAGATTAAGTTTCCCTTAAGTTCCTTAAGTTGATCTATTCTTCAATAGTTTGCATTTTACACAAATTTAAGTGTAGAGAATTAAAATTCGAATTAAACACTCATGCTCGACGCACACACAAGCTTAGATTCAAATTCAAATTGCATCTCATAAAATTAATAAAATTCAAAATTCAGTTAAAGAAATAGCGAATAAACATGCATGTAAAATACCATGCTCCATCAACAGTTAATCAAGCGCGACTGCAACTGTAAAATTACGTTGAATTTGAAATATTAAATCATGAAAGTGGACAATAATAACACCCTAGCAAAATTTATTTTAAATGAAGATGAAGGTTCTGGTATATAAAGCAATAAATTTGTTTTTCAGTTACACATTTTGTCATATCTTTGGATAGAAGTTAAGTAAAAAAAAACGAGAACCTATCACAATGAGGCATCGATACTAAGTTTAGATCCTTAAAAGACCCCAACAATGAGGCATCGATAAATCAAAGTTTGATACCTTTTGAATGAAATAGGAGGAAATTAGAGATTAAAACTAAGTAAAAAATCTCACCTTTAAATTCATTTTGAATCTGCTACAGTAGATGAATTTCTGAAATGCTATGCAGAGGGAGGATGAAATAGTGAAATTCTTTTAACTTCTGATTAAGAGAAGGAGGAACAACCTGACCAGACTTGATCCCAAAATTTGTTTCACGGGTGAATGAGAGATTGTAATGTGATTGAGAGGTTGTTAAATGGGATTCTTAAAACGGACATGAGCAGAAACAAAGTAAAAATTGAGCAAAAAATTACAATTGAACAATGAAAAAATATAAGGGCACAAAATCGAAAACATACAACATGTATAGTATAATACAGCGAAGGAGAGAAAGCCAACGATTGAAAGATAAGAAGGATTTAACGCCCCAACTACTCACAAGAGCACCGAATCCAACTGCGGCGACCGAAGCAAGAGCGACCCAGTGAGCCTGCAAAGATGAAATTGTTGTTGAGTTTTGGGATTTGGCCCCAAATTTTCTCTCGAAATTCAAATATGAAATTTTCACTGAGGTAACGAAATAGTCGAGGGAAGGAAAAAATTGAAAGTTTCGACTGTGTGAGGAATAACTGAATAACAGATTAGGAGATAACAGATTAGGAGAGGAGAAATTTCAAGGGTTTCAGCAGGAGAACAAAGGTGAAGCAGAGTCTACAGCGCGTGAGAAACACGGTTGCATAGTTGAAGAGAGAGAATAAATATTTTGTAGAAAAAATGACGTGGAAATTTGTGGAGGAGGGTGTATTTTTTGAGTGCCTCACATTCCAGAGTGAGGTCTCAAAATTATTAGATAACAGGGTGGATTATTAAACTCGTGCAAATTAATAATTCAATGGCAAATTTAACGTGATTAAGTTATTTTTTTGTTTGGTAGAAATAATGCAATTGAAAAATGACATGAATGATGGGATGAAGGTGTTAGAACATGATTATATTAGAGAATCTTCAATGCAAGGTTCTTAGTTCTTATTGTTGAGCTAAGAACTAAGAACTGAGTTCTTAATCATTGGAGGCGATGACATGGAGTTCTTAGTTCTTAAAAATAAGAACTAGGTTCTTATATAAGAGCATCTCCAATGCTAAATCTTAGTTCTTAGCAATATTCATGTGGGCCCGAGTTGCCACAAGTGCTTAAGCAACTCTCAAGCAATTTTGCTCCAACCATGAGTTCTTAGTTCTTAGCACTATTCATTTGGTCTCACCAACCACATTATTTATACTTTTTATTTTCATAAAGTAATAAAACAAAACTCATAAAGTAATTTAGATGAGAGAGAAAAAATAATTTTTTATGCTAAGAACTCATAAGAACTCAAAAAGTAAAACTCATTATATAAGAACTATATAAGGAGTTTTACTTTTTGAGTTCTTAGCATAAAAACTTATTTTTTCTCTCTCATCCAAATTACTTTATTACTTTATGAGTTTTGTTTTATTACTTTATGAAAATAAAAAGTATAAATAATGTGGTTGGTGGGACCAAATGAATAGTGCTAAGAACTCATGGTTGGAGCAAAATTGCTTGAGAGTTGCTTAAGCACATGTGGCAGTACATACCCACATAAATAGTGCTAAGAACTAAAAACTAAGAACTAGCATTATTAGAGATGGTCTTATCTTATATGAATGAAGGAGAGCAGTCAGGCAGGTGGGGCTATCATGTTGTAGGTAAGCATCATTCTTTCTTTCTTTTCCCTCTAGACCTCTCTCTCACTGTTACGGTTACTGCTGGTAACAACTGTCTTTCTCTCTCTCTCTCAAATGCGCGCATGTGCCACCATTAAGCTGCGTCTGTCTAACCTTCTCCCACACATTCATTCAATATGAACTTCGTGCTAACCTTCAACCTGGTTTGATTTTCTATTTAAACACTCATCCACTTTCTAACTAACTCCATTTCTCATTACCAAATTCCCCTGCAAACTGCAAATGCATTAATTCTACATTCCTAACGCCATTATTCTACGTACTATTCACCATTACTACAAGCTCGTACGTTTTCCCCAACTACTTCTCTCTCACTACATTCTTTCGTTAGATCTGTAAAATAAAAAAATGAATAAAGAAATAAATCAACGCCATGATTGATGGGGCCATGTGAGCTTTGAACTTCGTTTTCCAATTCCTTCTATTTCAATTTGCAAGCTCTATGCCTTGATAAACAAATTGGGAACTGCAACAGTTGAGTCATTTTTTTTCTTTTTGTTGACTTGTGCAATCACATTCTTTTTTCTCACTGTCCTCTTCTACCCTTTTGAGTTGGAAGGTAAATTTTGTGTCTTTTTGTTTTTGACATTTTGCACTTTTCAGGGTTTACTGTAACTAGCAATGCAGTGTCAATGAACTGAAGTTGCAGAACAGAAACAACTGAAAAATCAGGAAATGGAAATTTTCCTACGCATTTTCTGTTCCATTTGGTTCCTGGGTTTCATAGTGTGGCAAGGAAATGCAGAAGCGGTTGAAGACAAGCAAGCATTGCTTGATTTTGTGAAGAATTTCCCTCCATCTCGTGCTTTGAACTGGGATGAGAGGTCTTCACCGTGTACCAATTGGATTGGAGTGTCTTGTAACCAAGATAAATCCAGTGTCATATCGATTCGATTGCCAGGGTTTGGATTTCATGGCACCATTCCTCCAAACACAATCAGCCGCATCAAGGGGTTGCAGACATTGAGCTTCAGATCCAATTTCATCACTGGCAATTTCCCTTTTGATTTCTATAACCTCAAGAATCTTTCTCTGCTGTACCTTCAGTTCAACAATTTCACTGGTCCTTTGCCAGATTTCTCTGTTTGGAGGAATCTCTCTGTTGTCAATTTGTCCAATAACCGTTTCAATGGCACCATTCCTATCTCGCTTTCCAATTTGACTCAGCTTGCTGGTTTGAACCTTGCAAACAACTCAATTTCTGGTCAAATCCCTAATCTCAGATTGCCCAGGTTGCAGCAATTGTATCTGTGTAACAACAATTTGCAAGGGGGTGTTCCTGTTTCTCTTCAGAGGTTTCCAGATTCAGCATTCATTGGAAACAACATTTCTCTTGGAAGGACTCTACCATGTTCTGAATGTGACAAACATGGAAGGCTAAGCGAAGGTGCAATGCTGGGAATCATTGCTGCTGGTGCTGTTCTTGGCCTTGCAGTTTTTATTGTTTTTACCTCTATTTGCTGGTTGAAGAGGAAGGATGGAGATGATGCCTTTGATGGCAAGTTGGAGAAGGGAGAAATGTCTCCTGACAAAGAGGTATCAAGGAACCTGGAGGCAAAGAACAAGCTTGTTTTCTTTGAGGTGTGTAACTATGCCTTTGACTTGGAGGATTTGTTGAGGGCTTCTGCTGAGGTGCTGGGTAAGGGAACGTTTGGCGCTGCGTACAAGGCTGTGCTAGAGGATGCAACCACAGTTGTTGTGAAGAGGTTAAAGGATGTAGCTGTTGGAAAGAAGGATTTTGAGCAACTCATGGATCTTGTTGGGAGTCTGAAACATGAGAATGTGGTTGAGCTAAAGGCATATTACTACTCCAAAGATGAGAAACTGATGGTATATGATTACTACAGTCAGGGGAGTGTCTCTGCTTTGTTACATGGTATGTTTGCTTAAATCTGTTTTTCCACAAATTACTTTTAAAATTAATATTGATGCTCAATTCTTTACATTCTTTTGATTTTTGGTACATGGATGTGCTTGTTACTTATTGACTATGAGCTTATTATTATCCAATAGCAGGCATTGGTAATATAGGTCACTTACATGTTTGACTGACATGCTACACAAGTCAAAATGTTGTCTCTTGTGAACTTTGATCTGACTCAGAATTCAACTATGACAAAATTGAATGGATAGCATAAGATTTGGAGTTTGAAATATAGTTTTTGTATGTGTGTTGTATCGTATGTATTAAACCAAAAGTATTTTCTACTTCTCTCTGGATGGCTGTTCATCTGATTGCTGGTGTTCTGTATTTGAAATTTTGAATGCTGCTCTTTGAAGAAGTCTAATGCCTGCTCTCCACAATAAACAAGTTAGAAACTCGTATCTAGTTGTGCACAGAACCTTTGTTGTCAAACTGGATAAGGCATGATCATATATTCATGAAATAGATAATCAACTAAAAATAATGTTGATGTCACACATTGAATAAAGATATGGTATAAAGGGTAGGACAATGCTCACCTCTTTCCCAACCTAGCTTTTGGGGCAGAGTTAATTTTATTGCATGTTAGTAAATCTCTCTACAATTCATTTTAAAGAAAGAATCAAATTGGGGATAAGTTTATGTCAGTAACTTCTGCTTCTCATTGCTGCCATAATTGTCTGTGAGGAACAGAGAAAGTAGAAATTGATCCTAATATACTATTAGCCTTCATGCTTGATACAATATGGTCTTGATTACTTTTGTACTCACTGTACAGCAATACTGTCCTTATGTGTATAAACTATAAACACTATTGCTTCCTGAATTTTTTCAGGTAAAAGAGGAGAGGATAGGGTGGCTTTAGATTGGAACACTCGGATCAAAATAGCTCTAGGTTCTGCACGAGGCCTTGCTCGAATCCATTCCGAGAATGGTGGAAAACTTGTACATGGCAATATCAGATCCTCAAATATCTTCCTCAATACTAAAAAATATGGTTGTGTATCTGATCTTGGCCTGGCGACCATAATGAGCTCACTTACCCTTCCTGTCTCGAGATCTGCCGGTTACCGAGCGCCGGAAGTCACAGACACCAGGAAAGCAACACAGTCTTCAGATGTTTACAGCTTCGGTGTGGTGTTACTTGAGCTTCTGACTGGGAAATCCCCTATCCACTCAACTGGAGGTGATGAGGTTATGCACCTTGTGAGATGGGTTCATTCCGTTGTGAGAGAGGAGTGGACTGCTGAAGTATTTGACTTGGAGCTGATGAGATGTCCTAATATAGAGGAAGAGATGGTGGAGATGTTGCAGATAGCACTGTCATGCGTGGTCAAGATGCCTGATCAGAGACCTAAGATGCCAGAAATTGTGAAGATGATACAAAGTGTGAAGCAGATTGAAATGGAGAATCAGTCCTCATCATCTAAGAACCAAGCTAAAAGTGCAATGCAGTCCTCCCCTTTAACGAATGATCATAACTCATAAACATGGCAGTGACAATTTACCTTCTTCTACCCCTTCCTCAAGTCCTCCACCTCCTGTCCAAAAAGAAAGTGAATGATGATAGTAAGGTGTTGCAGTGTCTAAAAATGCTTTACTGCACATTATAAACTAGAGCATGTTTTGCCCCCTCTAATTAATCTGGTAGATGAAATGGGTAGTTGGCCCTTGTAATTCTTGTTAAACACATTTGGTTATACCCTGAAAAAGCCAAACGAGTTGTAGTATTTTTAATAAGCGGTATAGCAGATTGGGGGTTTCTCATCTTGGAAGCGGTTGACCGTTAGCCTTAGTATTTTTTTGTCAGCATAGTTTGGTGTTTTTTTTATTGAGATCAGGTATCCACCGCTGACAATATTGACTAATCTTCTTACCGTAGGTTCTTGCACTAACCTTCAACCTCATGGTTAAGAGATAAGGCTTGTCTTTTGTCAAGGCTAATTTAGTAGATAGAAGACAAACTTCATATAAACAATACAAGAGTAATAGCTATGAACACAACTTTAGCACTTTTTTCAACACTCTTTTATTAATCAATTAAAATCCATGTAATTTATTTTAAATTTGAAGTAAGACTCATTTTTAGAGAGCTTAACATGAATTTCAACTAATGAATGAATTTGTTGAATGTTGCTAGCATTTTTAAAGTAGCAATGCTACATAATATAGAACATTGTGATAGCGATAGCAATGCGTAGAGTCTATGTATGGTACTCATGCATGCACCCGCATGCATCCCATATCTGTCTGGGTAGTAGCTTGAATTACCTTCTTCGTACCATATGGTATGCATACTTATATGCTCATACACCTGCGGCTTAATCAAACTATAACATTCACTATTTACATTTGTAAAAATCAAAATATGAATGTTATGAAAAAATAGAAAAATATTAATTAAAAATACAATAGAACATCAAAATATTTAATGAGTAAAATTATTCAATTAAACATAAATTTTCTACTTCCAAAAAAAAACTTAAATTTTCTAAAATGGGTACACGAGAAAGTCAAAATTTTGAATTTGTTAATATTAGGTCACTAATTTTTTTTTGGGTCTTACCCAACCCGAGGTGGAGCACTTCATTCATTTGTTTGAGCGTTTTCTGCTGAAGCCCAATTAGTTTGAACGGGAAGCAAACTACATTTGTTTACTTCGCTCACCAAAGCAATCTGCGGTTGCAACTTGCACGGCCCATTTTCCTAAATGAACATGAAACCCATTATCATACTTGTATTTACGGTTTTTAGTTTTCTATATTTCAATTCCTATACTGCTATTAAAAAAATTAAAAATTCCAACATTTTAAAGTTTGGCCTTCCCTGACTGGGTCCAGCAGTCTTTGAAATTCCTTCTTGTTCATGTCTCTCTCGCGGTTGGTACTCACATTAAACGATAAATGATTGATAACAATATGCATTTTATTCTCATGGACGAGAATTGAACTCCTCACACCATGGTTAAGGGATGAAGCAAGCTCACTATTACATCACACCTAATTACGAAGTACTTTTTAAGATAGGTTACGATATATCAAGGTTGGAAGTGACACCTTTTATTATACAAATTCTCGCCATTATTGATATAATTTTACTAGCCATCGCGACAAGATGAGTAAATATCGCAATTAACAACAATCTGATCTTCAGTGGTAGTTGTTTTAAAAAAAATTATTGGTCATTGACGATCACCACATACACTAATGACAGACTTTCAATAATTTTAAATTGCATACAATTTTGGCTGTCGATGATGATTTTCCATTTTTATTGATTGTTATTCTATTAAAAAAAACATTTATAAGACTTTTCACTGTTTACTAGTTGAAATCGTTGGTTATTTGCTTACAATACTGTTTGTTCATAAATTACCAACAGATTAGACCATCAATAACTTTACTATTCATCCATAGCCATGGTAATACCATTGGTAACTATAATAATAAAAGTATTCGACGGTGCATAAATTAATTTAATTCATCTAAAATAATAATGGCGAACTCTTTTTAGTGTAAAGCTAGTTTCCATAATGGAGGTTAGTTACATACGTCAAAGTAAACTCAGTCATATTTAAGAAAAATCAAACATATATAATTAAAATATTCCCTTAAGTTCATTAATTGAACATATCAAATTATCAATTAATTGTAACATGAAGACATGTATTCAGTACACTTAATTTGAACTTGAGAGAAACAAATCTGGGAGGGTTTAGATTGAGAAAATCCTAATTCAAAGTCATGACATATCCATGTCGATCACTAGAGACATATATCCAGCACAGATACGGTACAAATTAAGCAGAGAAGAGGGTCAGCTAGAGTATAGAGTAATTTTGTGGTCGATTAAGGAAGGAAATACAAATAGTATGTTTGATGATCAACAATTAGTTGCAGAGGCTAGTACTACTACTGCAGGCAGATACATAGTGCGTGGTTCAGGGTGCAGCAAGCATGCACATGGGGATGTAGAAATTTATTAACCTCGCTAATCGACACCCTTATGCCGCCTCATTTAGACCGACTCTGTCTGAACCACATGTCTGTACTCTTACCCCGAGAGTGAAATTGTTCTTAGGACTTCAGTATACTTCCAAACTTCATTAATGCGGACTCAGATTATTTACCCAATTCAAGAACAGAAACTTTTTTTTAATCCTGTAGGAATATTAGTTTACTAAGTTGGCATTTACCTTCCAATATGCAAACTTAGCTTCTCGATATCATGACTCAATGTTGGATCTATCCTTCGCTCTTGTGGGATTTGGGCGGCAACTACCCCCAGATTAATGTTTCTTTCTTTCTCTCTATGTGAAAATCCCAACAATTTCTTGAGTATGCACTAGTGGGTAACAATATTAAACATTAAATTTAATATATTACTAATATAAAATTATTTAGTTGATAGAGAGTTGTTCTAACAATAGTAATAATAATAATGATGTAAAAAATTACATATTCTACTAAAACTTTTAATATTTTTACAAATTTATAATCTATTTTAATTAATTTTAAAAATATTATATGTTGAGTAAGTCTTCAATACTGTTGTAGTAAAAAATAGTAGTAGTAAAAAACAACGACACAGGACAAGTACGTTTTCACAGGAAAAAGAAAACACAAGGATAAGTACCAATGTTACAAATGGTGCAATACGTCTTTAGCATTTGTACCTCAAAAGTTAAAATATCATTAACGCAACACATATTTTAAGTTATTTTTTATAAAAATGATCGATGTGTATCTCTATTTTGATTCTTATATATAAAAGGTGAGGAATTATGTAATGTTGCATCATGAAATTTTAGTATTCATCATAATTACAAAAAGTAAAAAGGTCTTTTATTTTTATAACTAATTTAAAATAAACTAATAGTAATTACTTGGTTTACTTTAATAAAGAATTTTGTGACATACGTCACAATCTTATAAATATACATTTTTATGATCAAGTGAGTTGTGTAGTAGTTCAATATTCCTCCTTTAAGTAAGTTGTTGAAGTTCAATTCTCAACTCTTTAATCAACCATTAACGCTTATTGCGTGATATATAAGTGTTGTTTTTATGTATATTTGAATATGATTTTAAGAACTTATATTAATGAAAATTATGTTTATTGAACATTTTATCTTGATTTAGTAAATAATTAATTTTATTTTAGATATTGTGTAAAAAAATGTTTAGTTTCATGATTTTTGTGTGGGATGGAAGCTTGAAGAGGAGTTAATTAAGAAAATCCAAGTTTTGGGGTGAAAAATGGAGTTTCGAGATGTGCAAACTGCTTAGCCCCATACCCTAAGCGCTTAGCCCTCATTTAACTTAAGCAAACTGGCACAAAAACTTCTCAAGTGGGTTTACAACCGATTAGCCCCAGATTTCTAGGCGCTTAGTGCTGCCTTAATTAGCCCCAATAGGAACAACTCACCCCCAAGCAAGAGGCTTAGCCCCCATAACAAAGAAAAAAGGTATAAAAGCTCATCTTCATCTATTTTTGAGGGAGTTATTGGGATCTCTTGCGACCTTTGAACGCGGAACATCAACAAGGAGTTAGGAGGCTAGAGAGGGAAGCTTTGGAGTTGGATTCATTGTCAAATAATCGTGAGATAGTTGTGACTTGTGATGACCAAATCCTCAATGACTCTTTAAATGAGATAGCAAGAAAATAAGTAAATGGGCAAAATGTATTTAAGCCAATAGTTTTGGAATGATAGAGAATACAACAAAATAAGTTTTTTTTTTGTTATAACAAAATAGCTTTTTATACATTCCTATTTTAGTTGTAATTCTAATTGTTTAAAATAACTCTTAGGAATATTGGGCTCATGCAGTTTCTCTTTTTGGTACCCACATGTATAATTTTTCAATGGGAGGGTGCCTTAGGTTGATGTCTCAGGATAGCCTAGAGACTCCTCTTCTCCTTTTTTTGGTTGTTATTTACTCTCTCCGTTTCAAAAAGTTTGTAGTTTAAAGTTATGACACAAACAGTAAGAAAACAATTGTTGATAGCATAATTTTACTTATTTCAAACAGGAGTAGCTGTTTATTTTTTCGGGGATAGCCCCTCCTTAAAAAAACTCGTAGAGATGTTAAATTTATTTAAAAATTTAAAAACATTAATCATATTAAAATCAAGTCAATTTATATTGTCTATCTCGAATTTTAAAATAAGTATCCTTATTAAACACCCTGTTAATTTATTTACCTTGAGAATACTATTGAAAGCTTAACAGTAAAATTGTGACAATACAAATCCCGGTGCTTAGGCGGTCGTTTAAGACATTATGATAGTGTAATGATAATTCAAAACTAAGCACAGTAAATTAGATCTTGGCGACAGTGCTGATTGACTTCTATGATAAGGAATTGAATTAAGGAATGGAATGGAGACATATGAGTGCGGTTGAACTCCAAAAAGACAAGTTTCGGAACTTCTCTGTATTTTTGTGGCTCAAGGCGCCATGCCATGCATGCAGCAATGTAGTTGCACCTAGCTGTAAGCCTGTGCATTGGAGACGATGCTCTTTGTCTTTGACCTCTGCTACCTTGCTCTCGTTCTCCAACGCCAATGGTAGTTGGCACTTGGCATCCAACACTTCTTCCCAAAGCAAAATCCAAAAAATAAAATAAAAAATCAATATAGCCAATGACTCTATTTAAAAATTTCTCTATAATTGGACTTCGATAATTGGGAAAATCTAAAGTAACCCACATAATAGCAATTTGCTTGTTAGATTCACATTACATTGGTTAGATATAGCATACATATGTTTTATAAAGCGTAAAACAAGCGTGAACTTTTGAGTTAGTTTTTTTTTTTTTGTTTGAAATGAGTTAGTTTTTAGAGCTGATTTAGACTTTTCAAATTTTAATACGGTGTTAGATCATATAATTGAATCATTTTTTTGGTGAGATGCCTCATATTTTTATCACTGCGCATATTGCAAAAATTCTACGCTTCATATGTCAAGCTCTAGGTAAGAGGAAGTGTGTTAGAAATCTCACATTAGCTAGAAATATAACATATATAGATAACCTGTATTAATGTAAGAACAACCCTAAACTCTTGAGCTAACTTTTGGTTGAGTTAGGTCTCTAAAATTCTAATTTTGCTTGTGTTTTTTATAATTTTTCAAGTATCTACACAATCGACAACCATAAGATTATTTCTCATGAAATTCAGAGATCACCTTAAGTAGGAAGATATCTCCCAACAAATCATTATTCATACACATCGCTCAAGATCGATCCTAAGATTAAATGCTTAAAAAATAATTATCTACCAATTATGTTAGATCTTGTTGCTATGCGATTTTATCTTCTCGGATAATTGTTTGGCTTCGCCTAGTTATGATTTTTACCATAAAATAAATAAACTTTTATGCATGGATGTTTAAAAAAAATTAAGAATGATTTGTTTTATTTCTGATAAAATATAATAATAGTACTATTTTGTTTTTAATTTGATTTTAGTCTATAAATTTCCTCATTTTCCATAGTACGAACAACTATAATCAACAAGTTAGGTGTGAACCTTAAAAAAAAAGTTAGGTGGGACTGTGTTATTTAAAAAAAAAATTAAATAAACATTCTAATAATAAGGGACTAAAACTAAATATCATGCGTTATATTTATTTAATCAAACTGCCTCTTTGATTACACTCCTTGTTGATTTCTAATGAAGTTTTTAATTGTTGATTATGAGATAACTTTACCTTTATTTTTAACGAATTTTTATATAAGATTTTTTTGCCTTCTGACATTCAAATGAATCCTAACCGTTACATAAGAAGAGTTATGCAGCAAATGGGCATTGAATTAATTTATTAATTGAAATTGAATTAAAGTAGAGTATGATACTACCTTATTGTTGATATTTTCAGTCAAAGGAGGACTGTGCCGAATCTCTCACCTCACGTGATAGGACAGGCTTTTGTCCTTTCCCACGTGTCCTTTTTTTATTTGCTTCACACGTACGGACGTGTGTCCAGCATTTGCCGGTACACTGCATCATCACTTCACTACCTAGCTACTTCTCAAATCCTCTATAATGTTAACAAAAAGACTCATTTTCTTTTCTAACTAGAATTTTTTTTTAATTTTTTCTAAAGAAAGAATATTAAAATAACACTTAACATTTTTGAATTTTTACCAACAACCATTTTATATTCTTCTCACCATGTACTGTACCACTCTTGCATTTTTTTTGGCATATGAAACCAAATTTTATTAGAAAGAAAAACAAAAAGATTAAAGTAATTTTTAAACATTATGTAGCGAATAGGTCTGTTGGGATCCTATAAATTAGGTAGGTTGGTAGTACTTGTTCTTGTTCTCTACTTGAGCTTCACTAGCATCTCTTGACCTTCACCATTTTTTCTTTCCTTTTAAGCAGTACAGCACTCTCTGTAAATTTTCTGAAATCTTCAGGGTTTCCGTTACAGATTTCACATTTCACAGCTATACAAAGAAAGTACGGTGATTTCTCAGAGCACAGCACAGAGGAAGATTGTTTCTTTTCCGGAAAAGACACTGTTATTCAAAACAGTGTTTTTATACTTTTGCCCCCACAATTTCCACAGGCCACACCTCTTCATATCATATCATATCCCTTCACTTTTATTTTTCGTACCTTCTGTCTCCTCCTCTTGCTTCACTCAACTTGTATGTGCTCTCAAGCTTGTTTTTCTCTCCTTCTTTTCATGAGTTTTCTTTCTCTCCTTTTTAACTCACTCCACACTTTCCTTGAAATTACTCCTCCTTTAACACTTTCTCAACCTTATGTATTCAATCTATAAATTCTCTTCCTCTACCACTCTCTCCCTTTGCTTTCTTTCTCCCTAACCTTCTTTATTCTCTCTTCCCTTTCTGTCCCAAGAAGAATATCTCTCTTTCTTTCTTACTTTTCCTCTCTATTTCACTCCCTCACTTCCACTCACTCCACCGTTCTGTTCTGTTTTCCCTCTTTCAACCAAGAATCTGATACATACATACATACACAGAGCTGCAATTTCCACCTTCAAACATGACTGAGAAGAAGTACACTCACCGCCTCTACCAAACCGACTCACCTAAGCAACCGTTTCCTAGAGTGGTCCGAATAAGTGTCGCCGACACCGATGCCACCGACTCCTCCAGTGACGAAGAAGAACAAACCATCCCCTGTTCTACGCGCCGCCACCGACAGAGAAGGGTTGTTAACGAGATTATCATTGAGCCGTGCGCCGCCCAGAATGACGGCGACGGTGTCGTTTCCAGGAAACGAAGCAGGGCTACTAAGGCCAGAGCTCCGGCGAGCCGGCGGGTTTCCTCCTCCTCCGACGGGAAGAAGTTCCGGGGAGTGAGGCAGAGGCCGTGGGGAAAATGGGCGGCGGAGATAAGAGACCCGGCGCGGCGCGTGCGGTTGTGGCTTGGCACCTTCAACACTGCTGAAGAAGCTGCCATGGTGTACGACCACGCTGCCATCAAGATTCGTGGACCTGAAGCGCTGACCAATTTCTTAAAGCCACCCACCACGTGGCCGGAGAATGAAGAAAAACCCATGAGCTCCTCCGGTTACAGTTCCGGACAAGAAGAATCTCATCACAGCAAGAGTAATCTGTTTTCTCCCATTTCTGTACTTCAGTGCAGTTCTTTATCTGAAGAAGGTGAATCTGTTACTGTGAAAGAAGAAGAAAACTCTAGCTTTTCAGAGAATTTGAGTACTGAAAAGATTGCATTGCCAACAACAGAGAAGATGGAAGAATCTGAATCACTGTTTCCAATTCCAAATGATGTGATGCAATTTGACGTCCAGTTTCAAGATGTTTTGTACGGAAACAACAGCTTCAATGATGTGTTGCCAGAAAGAAGCATGTTTTTCGAAGATGATGGTGGTTGCTGCAGCTCGAGTACAAATTTGTTTGAGGATTTGGAATTCGGATTCAATAGTTGGAATAATACTACTACGATGAATAGCAACCGTGACTTTTTCCAAGATATTGATGATTTGTTTGTTTCAGATCCGCTTCTTGTTCTTTGATTTGATTTGATGGGTTTATTAGCAGTTAACAAGAATGGATGGATGGATATTATGGCTTGTCGTTGTGTTGCCTCTTTACCGGCAAATTTTGTATCGACAGCAAATTAGTATAATGACTGTAATCAGTTTAATTACTAATCTCTTTTTGTTTGTGGTACTTGGTGTACTCAAGTAGTAGTGACTATTATGGTTTAAGGAATGAATGGATGAGACTTTTTGTTTTTTGTAATATTTATCTTAGTTTTATTGCTTGTACATGTATGGAGTTTGAGGGGTAATGGTTAGGGAGATCGCAATGGGGTTTGGGTTTGGGTTTGAGGGGGAACAAGGCTTATAAACTTGTTTGGTCGGAGAAACTATTGGAACTTAGCAAGTTGCCGCTAAGTTGCATAGATATGAGAAAGATATACCGAGTTTAACTTAGCGTTGGTTTAATTAAACATTAAGTTGACAGTGAAATTTGAGTCGTTTCTGAGACATCGTTGATTGACATTGTACTGACCAAGGTTCTAAATATCGGTCGCGGTTGCGGTCGCGTTCCGAATTTCGCGATAACGGATATTACGGTTGCTGCGATCCGTGTTGCGTCTGTTGCGGTGTGAATGGTTCACAATTTTCACAAATTATGTTAATATTATCAAAATTGAATTTATAATTTATCATAGTAAATATTTTTTAGTTATAATACAAAAACAAAGTAGAGAAAATAGAAAATGGTAAATACTACTATGAATAAACTCATATCACCCATTGGAACAAAAGAAACCTTTATCACCCACAAGGATCACCATCCAAGGGTCACATTAACATCTCACTAACACAAATTCAATGGTCAAGATCAATTACCCCATCTCACACAACTTTCCCCTCTCTCTCTCTCACTCATTTCACTCACGACAAAAGGAAGTGCTATCTGAAAACGCCAAAATGGAAGCAAAGCTTGGTCAAATTCGAACCAGAGAAGCCAGTGTTTGAAGAACAGAGCAAGGTTGAGAAGCCATTTCACTAAGCCGAAGAGATCTCTGAAGTTTCCAACTTGAGCGAGAGCGTGTCCACGACCATTGTGACTTATAAGAGAGAAGAGGAAGAAGAAGTGAAGAACTGATCAGAAGGGTCAACGGATCTCCGGCGAGTATACCTACAAATCGCTCCTTTGCTGGTGGCAGAACAGAGAGGTCACCGACTCCGAAATCGCTGGCGAGGAGGTTGATCACGGTTTAACCTTGACGGAGACGCCATGGATAAGGTCGAAGAACCTTGTTGCGGCTATTGCGCTGTTACGCGGTGGCTGTTGCGGCCGCAAAATCGTTCTGTTGCGGTCGTTATTTGTGATTCTCCTTCACTCCGCTATATCGCCCTGTAACGGTATCGGTGGCCGCCGATACCGAGATGTTGCGGCCGATTTTCACATATCGGTCCGATATTTAAAACCTTGGTACTGACATATTGAGTTAATCAGTGGTTTTAGTGTCTGTTCATGCTAAATGCTAATAACATTTTAACTGACACTAAGAAGCGCCGAATTTTTCCAACACTATATTGAATTAATTAATTTTTCATTTGACGTGTGTTTTTTTTGTTTTCTTTATTTAAAATCAAATTTCATAAGAACGTCACCGGACAGGGAGGGTTGATTAGGATGCTTGGGGTAATTAGCTCCAAGGTTTCTTCTCGTGAGATGAGGGGGGGGGGGGGGAACCCGTTGCATGGCAGAAGCTTGAAGGTTGGCCATGAGTTGGCTTGGAACAAGGGGCATAGAGAAGTGGTCTGCGAGGTGGATAGCTTGGGGCTGCTGGAGGTGCTTGAAGATGAGGAGAGCTGTAGGTTTTGTTCTCTTTTTCGAAATATTAGATATTGGTGTAGGAGGGAGTGGTAGGTAGAGCTTAAATGAATCCTCAGAGAGTGCAACGCGGCATATGATTGTCTTGCAAAGTTGGGCGTAAACTCAATCACCAAGTGTTCGCCATTTAGAGTTTCGCAGTCGAAATTGGTAGTCTTAATGTTGAGGGACTGATTTTCTGTTGTATAATCTATTTTTAGAGTTGTCTAGTTTGCCAAAGAAGAAAAAAAAGAGAAAAGGAAAGATTGAATAAAGTGTATTGAAACATTTTTTTTTATTTCAAAAGTGTATTGAAACATTAAGTAAATCATAATTTGAAAACAAAAAATCAAAGCACATATTTGAACTGTTTTGAGTTCTTAGTTTTAAAAGCAACAATTGAGAAATATTTTAAAAGCCTTTTTGAAAACATGTCATACCAAAGAAAATATAAATTTTCAGTTTTTTAAAGGAATAAACAACTTTTAAAAAACTACAAATAAACATATATTGTGACATTAAGGGCTAATGAGGGTGGAGAGTAATCATTGGTTCATTGAGAAATGTATTATGAGACTTTATAAGTTTCAGACTATACAGTTGATGCGGACCGAGCTTATAAGATTTAATGAATACTGCTAATTATAATAACAATGAATACTTATAATAAAAAGATGCATTTTTTTTCTTGAGAGTCAAGCTCACAAAAACTCAGGGGATGGGTGATCTGCTAGGTTAATATCATCACCTAACTCTCTTCCTTTTCTTCTTTTTTCTTTATTCTCAAAATTCTACAATCATGTCCCATTAGCATGGGCATGGTTGTTCATACAATAATTGTGCTCAGAAATTTCAATTGTGATTATTTATATATAGCAATTTCACCTGCGTTTGTTTATAAGAAGTTAGTTCAGGCAAATTTATGCCTCGTACCTACATTTCAGAAATTCAATCCTTGCCAACAACTTTCTATTTCCGGTAGCCAGGGGATGAATTGTATTTGATTTTTCAGTTCCGTAACTACATGTCACAGTCAATTAATTTGTCCCGACATATTCCGTCCCTCAATAGATCTTGGGATATTTAATTCAATTCAAGAAATAATGACATTTTTTCATTAATATATGTACATATTTTTTTTTATTTTTTTTAGTATCTAGGTACCAGTAGGATTTGAACCCATGACTTGAAAATTTTTAATCCATCAAGTACCATTTAAGCTATCCATACCAATGTGTGTGCATCATTCGTGTAAATTTTATTTGCACTAATAAGAAAATATATTATTTAAATTCAAGGTTAACAAACAACTTAGGGGTTATGAATAGTTGGGAGACGTGTGATATTTGTGCTTGAACCTCAGCCTCAAATTTGCAATGTGAGCACGAAAACTCTCCTTTAGGGCGGGTTATGTTATGTAAGTACATAACTCTTCAAGTCCTAAACATTACTTAGTAGACGTATAATAGTTAAGCTCTCTTTTAGGTTGGGCTATTGCAGGCGATATCTCACTAGGTACACCACTTCCAAATCTTAACAATTTCCTTAGAGCTAAGGATGTAGTTGTTATACCCTCTTTTTTTGTTCAGTTGGAGTAGTTAAACTCTCCTTGATATGGGCTATTGCAAGTTAGCTTTGGTAAACGGTCTTTCAAGTACTAAGCATTTACTTAAGGACTTTATTGTCGAACTCTCTTTTAGATTTGATTATTGCAACCAATACCTCAATATATACAAATTTATGTATGATTATCTCCTTAGAAAGATATCTAATAACCTTTAAATAAAATATAACTTGTACAAAAGAGAGCATTGATTAAAAAGCCAATTTAGCTGTCAACAGAAAATAAAATTAATTTTTACCACAAATAATGCGAAATTAGTCAATTGTACCGAATTGAAGTGAAATATATAGATTGTTTGTGCTATTGCGGAAAGCTATTAAGAGCAAGAAGACTTTTGGCCCCTTGAAAAGCCAAAAATTGGAAATGAGATACCAACAAGGTTCTTTTCGGTGTTTATTTTCTGTTTTGGCCAAATTGAGACCTGTACTCAACCAACATCGATCAGAAAATAAAAGCAAAAGAAAAATATGAAAGAAAGGATCTCATAGATGACAAGTGGCACATGAAGTTGGAATTACGATTGAAGGCAACATGAAAATGCGTTATGGCTTTTGGTTTGGATAGAACCCAATTTCTGACACAAGCAGAGAGAGGGGAGCAAGTGGCACCACACTTTTTCATGGCATTTAGCCAGCCAGCCTGCACTACCTAAACTCTGCCACTGCATTTCAACCACGTCACTCTGGGAGTTCATAGTATTCCCATGTAGTACACTATTTTTTTTTTTTGATAAAGATGAATTTTTTGTTTCAAAGATATATAGATCGATGATTTAATTAAAGTATGATATATATGTTAAATGATGATACACAAATTCCAAACAAATGATTCAATATTTCAATGTTTTAGGAGCAATAGGAGCTATGATTATTCACACTTTAACTCCATTTATATCTATTTACTATTTATTTTTCTCTTTTTTCTTTATATTTTTCAATTCTCTAAACTTTTTTTTACTATTAGTGAGTGTGCATAAAACTTTAGGTGACACCTAATATGCACCATTTTTATAGTGGTGTAACTTTACACCACTTTTTTTAACCTGTTATATCAGGTCAACACATCTTTTTTTAAACAAATTTAATATATAATAAATTTTTAATGATACTTTTTTTAAAAATAAATAATGTGTTGACCTGCTATAACCGGTCAAAGTAAGTTGTGTAAAATTGCACCACTTTTTAGAGTGGTGCATATTAGGGGAACCCAAAACTTTATTCATATTTTAGTATAACAAGCTTACTCCGTTAACTTTATTGTAAAATTCAATTAATTATTTTTTACAATAAAATTCTTATTTAATCTTTTTTCTTCTCCTCTTTATAATTTTCAACACATTAATCACGCAAAGAGATTAAGAAAAAAATAAGTTAATGTAATTTTTGAAAGTTCTTTTAAATTGAGAAAATTTAAGGTCACTCCTATAGTACTATTTAAAAAAAAGAAAGATTGAGACTCTTTAGTTCATAATTTAGTGTATAAATGATTAAATTGCAAGTTATAAAAGTTTGTTGTGAAAGAATTTAGGGCAAATTAAGCCTAAAGAATACAAAATTTTGCCACTTTTAGATGTGTATTAGATAAAATATCAAAATTTAATATTACAAACTACATTAATCGTATTTTTTAGAGTTTGTTTGATTAATGTTTCTTTGTCTTATCTATGTTCTCGATAGATGCTCCTTCTCTTTGGTCTTTTAGTGCTTGATATGGTTTTGACCTTGTCAATGTCGCTTGTGGTTTTTCTTGCATTTTGTACAAAGTAGGCGTTCAAGAGGTGCTGGATTTCTAAAGTTTTATCTTTGGACGCACTTGACGTATTTTACTTTCATGAATTTATGTGTAATATTAAAGGGGATTATGCTCACCTTATTGAGTTCTGATTGTATCTCCAACCTTTCCGTCAAATAAATCTTTTGCTTTAAAAAAAAAGTTTGAAAGTGTGGGTAATACTCTTCCCATTACATGTCAAAGCATTTGTCCCATTAACAAAAAGCAATTACACGTTTTTTCTCAATGCTTACAACTATGCTTGCAAGATTAAGATTTTTTGTTTACAAGCAATGTTCTATCACTAAAATTATGACACGTCAATTTATTAAAATTACCAAAAGTTATATGCATGATATTTGTAAGTATTTTTCAATTAACATGTCATGGGTTAAAACAAGAAATGATGAAACTATTTAGAGATAGAAAATCACAGTCTCATTTCTTAAGCGACTTATTTAATTGATGAAGGGTGTAACTCATAACAAACCAATTATGCACGTTAACTCAAGAACATGAAATAAAAAATAAAGACAAAAAACAATTGTCTCTTTATGTTGGAAATATACGTTTGATCAAAATCTCTTTAAGACTATTCCTCACAATTTCTCTCCAAACAAATTCCCCTCAATCAGAGAGAGAGTGGGTCAAAGATACCAGGTTAGTTTAAAGTTTAAACAATTTTACAATTTAAAATGAAGATATTGTTATTTATCGGGAAAAAGCTAGAAATTCCATTCCATTTCAAGAAATAACAAAAGGTTATGCAGATAGATCATGGTATGCTGTAGCTGTAGGTGGTCCTGCTTGCTTTGCTGCAGCATGAAAATATCGGTTCAACACAAGCACAGAGCAGAATTGACAGGTTTTTGGTTTCTGATGAGTGGTGTCAGGCTTGGCCAAATTGTTCTCAACTTGTGTTGAACCGTAATATTTCTGACCATTGTCCCTTGTTGATGAGGCAGTTGGTGTTTGATTGGGGGCCCAAACCCTTTAGGGTCCTCAACTGTTGGCTGGATGATCCAAGGATTACTACTGTTGTTAC
This sequence comes from Lotus japonicus, assembly GCF_012489685.1. NCBI lineage: Eukaryota > Viridiplantae > Streptophyta > Magnoliopsida > Fabales > Fabaceae > Lotus > Lotus japonicus. The sequence continues at coordinate 93,617,778 of NC_080042.1, forward strand.
TAGCACTTGGAAGGACATGAAGGTTAAAGGTTGGGGTTCGTATGTGCTTAAGGAGAAGTTAAAAGGCCTAAGAGGGCGTCTTAAAGACTGGAATAAAGCCGTGTTTGGTGATTTGACGACTCGGCGAGAGGAGGTCGTTCAAAAAATCAACATCCTTGATGTCAAGGAGGAAGAAACAGGGCTGTCCCAGGAAGAGGTGGCAACGAGAGAGAGTCTTCTTTTTGATTTTTGGACTGTTTTGCGTCACCATGAGTCACTATTGTGTCAGAAGGCTCGTTCCAGGTGGTTAGCAGAAGGCGATCAGAACTCGGGGTTTTTCCATTCAACTATAAACTGGAAGAGAAGAACAAATTCCATTGTTGGTCTTTGGGTTGAGGGTGTCTGGGAGGAGGACCCATCTCGGGTAAAAGCAGCAGTGGAAAGCTTCTTTGAGGCCAAATTTAAATCAGATGTGTGAGATAGGCCGAGGCTTGAGGGTGTTCCATTTAAAACCTTGTCTGACAGTGATAATTCTGTTCTGATTGGTCCTATGGATGAGGTGGAGATTAAAGATGCTGTTTGGGCTTGTGGAGGAAATAAAAGCCCCGGTCCAGATGGCTTTAATTTCCGGTTTATCAAACAGTTTTGGGATGTGTTGAAAGGCGATGTGATCAAGGCTGTGAGGGAATTCTGGCGTAGGGGAGCTTGGTCTCGCGGTTGTAATGCTTCTTTCATTGTGTTAATTCCGAAGGTCAATTCTCCTCAACCTCTTAATGAGTTTAGGCCTATTTCTCTAATTGGCTGCATTTATAAGGTAATATCCAAACTGCTTGCTACTAGATTGAGTACAGTTGTTGGGAAGGTAATTGATGAGCGTCAGTTTGCGTTTGTGGGTAACCGGAATATGCTGGATAGTGTTGTAGTCCTCAATGAGGTAATTCATGAAGTTAAACGGAAAAAACAGCCAAGTATTATTTTCAAAGTTGATTATGAAAAGGCTTATGACACTGTGGATTGGAGCTTTTTGGAATACATGATGGGTAGAATGAATTTTTGCTCTAAATGGATAAGTTGGATTATGGGATGTCTGAGATCAGCTTCTGTTTCAGTGCTTGTAAATGGTAGTCCAACTGGTGAGTTCAAAATGGAGAGGGGTCTCCGGCAAGGGGATCCCTTGGCACCGTTCCTGTTTCTGTTTGTAGCTGAGGGTCTGAATGGTTTATTTCAGAATTCAGTCAGGTTGAGCAAATTCAAGGGTGTTAAAGTGGGTGCGGATACGGGCCTTGAGGTGTCGTTGTTGCAGTTTGCAGATGATACTGTTTTCTTGGGTGAGGCAACTATTCAGAATTTGGTATCTTTGAAATGCATTCTTCGCTGTTTTGAGCTAGTATCTGGTTTGAAGGTAAATTTCCATAAAAGTAAGTTAGCTGCTATTGCAATTGAGACTGGGGTAGCACATCAATTTGCATCTTTTCTTAACTGCAAAGTTATGACTATTCCTTTTGTTTACTTGGGGATTCCCGTGGGTGCTCGGGCAAGTTGCTTGAAGACTTGGGAGCCAGTAATTAAAAAGATGCGCAATAGGCTAGCTTTATGGAAGCAAAAGCTGATTTCTTTTGGTGGTAGGATTTGCTTGATCCAAAGCGTTTTGTCAGCATTGCCTCTAATTTTCCTATCTTTTTTCCGGATCCCTGCCTGTGTTGTGAAGGTTTGCAATAGGATAATGAGGGATTTTTTGTGGGGTGCTAGTGACGGTGGGAAAAGGATTGCTTGGGTGAAATGGCTTGATGTCTGTCAACCTAAAGATGTTGGAGGATTGGGTATAAAGGATCTTGACCTCTTCAATAGATCCTTGTTGGGTAAGTGGCTTTGGCGATGGCGTACGAAAAAGCAAGCTCTTTGGTGCCAAGTGATCCGTGCAAAGTATGGGGAGGATCTTACTTGAATAGTTTCATCGTGGTGGCGGAATATTCATGAGGCTTGCTGTTTTGAAGAGATTGACTGGTTTCATGAGGGAACTCAGAAAATAGTTCGTGGGGGAGATAGTACAAAGTTTTGGTTGGAAAATTGGAGTGGGGGTGGTGTCCTCCGTGAGCAATTTCCTAGGCTGTTTAATTTATCCAGAATGAAGCAAAGGTATATTTCTGATTGTGGTATCTGGGTTCAAAATCAGTGGCAGTGGGATTTTTTGTGGCGCAGACAGCTACAAGGGCGGGAGCAGGGATGGCTAGCTGCAATGCTTCAAGTGATTTCTAACTGCAATCTTCAGGGGGGTGCTCGGGATTCGTGGGTTTGGCTTCCGAGTTCAGATGGGGTTTACTCTGTGCATTCTGCTTACTTGTTTTTACAGGAGCCTTCTCTTGGCCCATCTGATCCTGCTTTTGAGATTATATGGCGCTCCCATGCACCTTCAACTGTCAAAGCTTTTGCTTGGCGGTGTCTGCTGGATCGTGTCCCTACATGTGCTAATCTGGTCAGGCGTGGTGTTGTCTTACAGGATGGTGCTGCGGTTTGTAAACTTTGTGGAGGGTATTTGGAAACAACTACTCATCTCTTATTCTCATGTACTGTATCCATGGACATCTGGCGAGCTTGTTATAGATGGATTGGGTTTCATACAGCTTTACCAATTATTCCTAAGGACCATTTTCTTCAGTTTGATTTTGGAGGCTCATTGAAGCAGCGTTGTGGCCTGATCACGATTTGGTTGGCATGTATTTGGTCAATTTGGGTGGCACGTAATGGAATTGTTTTCCGAGGTGAGGGATTTTGCATGGCATCAGTTTTGGAATTAATAAGATGGAGGTCGTGGCAATGGAATTCTGCTAATTTAAAGGGTTTTTCTTATTCAATGTTTGAATGGAGTACTGAGCCTGTCTCTTGCATCCGTTCTTTGTAGTTGGCTTTTGGTTTTTGGGTGTCATTAGTTCATGTTTCCCCACCTGTTTCCAACCTGATGCATTTTGGTGTTGTTCGCTGGGTGTTGGGTAGTTGATATTAGGGGATTTTATTTGCTTTGCTGTCAGTTTAATTTTGTTATATGCTGCTCTTTACTTTGTTCTCTATTGTATTGGGTTTGAAGTACCCCTTGTACTTCCATTTCAATACAAAATTTGGCTTATCTAAAAAAAAAAAATATGGTGTTATACCTCCATACCATGAACCAAGAAAATTTAACAATATATATCGATCATACCCCATCCATGAACCATGATGCATGACCATACTAACAAATTGAAGCACTATTTTACTATACATTGCTTAAATTAAATAACAATATAGTAGTAATAAACGTGACTGGATGTACGTGCGTCTCTTTCCCTGTTCCGTGAGTCATATCTAAGTAAGCTTTGATATTCAATATGTTTATTAGTGTCACAAAGATCATCATGTGAAAAGTTATGATGCTTAATTAATAATCCACTTGAAGCTTGTGTGTGAGTGTTTTTGGGAGAAGAGAAAACGGTAGGCCATAGATCGACGTGTCACTGTCTGGAAGATCGAGGAATGGCAGATTTATATATTCTGAGAAAAAGGCCTGGCCTGCATGTTTTGTCTTTTCCCCAACTGGGATTGGTTTTTGAAACCAAGCCCACTTGCTTCTGGCCTCCTATCATATTCTTATTCATTCTCACCAAGATTTGGTCCCCTACTCTGCTCTCTCATGCTATCACATTTATTCATAAATACAGTAATTTCTCTCATGATGGCTACTGATCCATTTTCATATTTATGACTTAATTAATTTGCTCTTTCAATATAACAAACAAACCCAGCCACAAATGTAACAAGCCTAGGCCTATGTACACACAGAGAGGAAACCGAAAAATGCCAAAAGAGCTTCAGGTTCACAATTGAGAATCAGAAAAGACATAGAGAGGATCTCCTATGTTATTCTGAGGACCCTGCAGATTGAATCCCATACGAACACGTAACATCAGACCAACGATATCATCCCTCGTTTTGTGCTAGCAAGTGTGCAACATGCTCATTTTGGTCCCCTCGTGACACGTCTTATCCAGCTCAATAGATATTGTTTCATTCCTACCTGATAATCCCCGCATAGGCAAAGAAAACACACACTGCTAATCACTGATTCCACTCCATATATTAATGGTGTCGCGTGTATTTTTTTCAGCATACATTTCACAATAATTTGGAGGTGTTTTGGATAATTTGTAACTAGCTATATCTATATATCATCTCATTAGATTAAATACGCTTCTCGCTAATTTAAACTGAAATGCATACTTGAATTATATTAATACTTTGCATGGTTGACGAGGAAAAAAAAGGAAAAAAAATATGATTAAAGAGAAAAATATGAGAAATAAAAGAGATTTTGTACATTATTAAATATAATCAGTGTTTAGAAAACATAATTAGTCGACCGACCGAGCCGGTCTGACAATTTGCTCATTCAACTAAAAAATTGACAAACTCACCACAAACATGTAGGAATTTATTTCTAATGAAACTAGCCCTTTCAAGGAAACCTTATTGACACCAACATAATTTACACTGTCACATTTTTTTGTTACTTATTACTGAAAATGAAAGTTGGAGCAGAAGTAAATATTATAGTTAACTTAAAAAAAGTTTAAAGGGGCCAGAACCCAAAAGAGAAAACTACCAAGAGCTAAAAGTTATAAATGGTATGGACATTTTATTTGCAGTTATATATTGAAATCCATAACTCACCTATTAAAATTAATTTTAATACCCATAGCTTTTGTACCTATTAAAAGGAGTCTAGTTCTTATTTTTTGTTTTTGGTTTTCATTAAGTGGATTATTTGGGATGCCTGAATAGAAGGCGCTGACCCAAAGAAAACAGTGGCAAGAAATCAAAGGGGATCCAACCCCTCGGTGAGGCAACAGAGCCTATATGAATGAAAGTGAGACAACTACATAAGCACGCGTGCCCAACTAAACATACATCAGCACTAAATTAAATCCAAATGTTACTTGAATTTGAATTTTTCATTTTCACAAAACAGTATTGTATGTTCGATCTTCTGCATAATTAATTGAGTAATAGTGTACGTTCATCTTAATTTGATCATAATTCAGGACAATGTGGAACACTGTACGAGGTTAAAGCTTAGCAGGTTAGTGTTGGAAATTTGGGTATGATAATTTTGGATAACTTCGAAGAATCGTGTTCGTACACTTTCCGAACAAAGTATTTCGACCCTATTCTTGCTTGGGTTCACGAAATCCTTGTTGGGATAATTCTTGAAGAACAACCTGTTTCTGGCAATATAGAACGGATCAGGAATGTAGAGAGAATGTATGTTTTGTTTTCTGTATATCAAATATGAGGCCAAATGACTCCTTATATTGGAGTTTGTTTCAGAAACCGAAAAACAGTTAATTCTAACAGCCAGCAGGGGCTCCGCCCCTTGGAACCCCGTTTTGTATTCGCGGTCAATTATACGTTGGCTCAACGAACGTGCACTCCGCACTACCCTAACGCGTAATCGCATCGGCCTATAGTAAATCACAATACAACTAAAATCCATTGATGATAGTAAAATCACCAACAATTAGCTCAATATGATTATAAAACTTGTTGGAAACGAATATGCCAAAAAATGATGATGAAAATGTTAGAACATCACATTGCGTTTTTAATCGATCGGAGAGATGTTTCCATCTAGAGAGAATAGGATGATGTAGCTAATTAAAGTGAGAAGGGAGTGATTATCCAGTACTGTTGTAACTTGTAATTAACATGATTAGCTCTATAGTAACTTCACTTGTATTCACAATAATTTCTTTCTGGTTACTTATCATAGCTAATTAAAGTGAGAAGGGAGTGTTTATCATTGGTTGGAAAATTGGTTGAGCTGAATTCTTCTGAGCTTCATTACGTATAAATTATAATTGATCTGAACACAATTTTCAATTTTTTTTGTAAAAAGTAAAAACACAATTTCACACAATTTTAATTGATTTTCATGATATATATATTACCACGTACACCATATTTTAATGGGCCAAAGCCCATGTTCCATCTAAAAGGCTTCCATGACTTTCATCCCTTATCTCAAAGTCAGCAACGTTTCGACTCAAAAAAATAAGTCAGCACGCGGGAGTATTTATTCATTCAGACTGTCTCATTATTTCTTCACTACATTTGCACTAAATTTTGTCTAACTCTCTCACCACTTTCTATCATATTACCTATAATATATATGTTGGGCTTTCTTTCTATATCTCTCTTTCCTCTATCTCTTTTCCACTCTAATTAGGCTATATATGTTTAGATTGGTGATACATAAATGAAATGAAATTGAATATAATGGAATGAAGCGTAACAAACTTACTGATGATGGAATAAATAAAACTGACCTCTCCATTATTTAAGTAATGAACAAAAGGGGAGTGAATTATGATATTTTTTATTCCTATATATTTTTCTATTTTATTCCTATAACTTTCATTAGGCTACAAAAATCAAGCAAGCCATATCTAACTGTTTCTATTCAAAAGTAAGAAATATGCCAATTCTCTTATTATTCAAATTTTCTTCATCATCCATGATTCATCTACAACTATGTAAGGGCTTAAACAAGGCTTGTGCATAGAGAAAAATTAAAAGACTAGCCAGAAGGAAAACAAAGCTAATAGGAACTAGCAATGGTGGGGAGATAGGAAAGTCTAAAGTATGATATCATGCATGCACTAATGCGCTAACATTGAAGAGTGAAGACCACCAGGAGAACCAAATACCACATCTTAATTCAAAATTCTAAGGCATTGATTTTATGGGTCACATTTTGTATAAAGTTTTCACCCCACTCATTCTTAATCAATGTGAGACTCAAACTTAAACTCAAATTCTCACAATGGGGTACTGAAAAATTAAGATTACTTTTAACACCAAAATGGGGTAAAAGGGTCAAAGAAAACAATTTATACACTATCAATATGATACCAAATTCTCTCATTAGACATAGATAACTTACTCAACCTATAATTAATTAATAATAAAATTCTAATATATCATCTATCTTAATACATGTATAAAAATTAAATTATTAATTCATATAATTCATGATAAAACATAATATATTGTGATTAATTTTTTTGACAGAAAGTTATACTTCATTAAAAAACAAAGGCCATAATGTCCGACCGAATACAAGAGTTAAAGCAAATAGGATAACTACCAACCCTCATCACCACGATATGCTGGATATTTAACTATACTATGGACCGAGCACAACTTATTAGCCTCCCTATAAACATGCATGAAAGACACATAGCTAGGCAAATGAAGAAAAAAATTCCTAATCTCCTCAACAAATTAACCATAATTCATACAATAAAATACAGAATCAAAATAAATAATCCCACTTTCATCAAATTAAAAATATAAATAATCCGTCATGATTGAAGCTCCAGCCCCAAATGCAGGAATTTTCATGTCCCAACTATATGGATTCCCACATTTGATGGCCCAATGAGAAATAAGGAATTGTATATACATAGATTTCCCCGCCTGAAACTGTACATGCTGCACCAGGCAATCATGAATGAAGAGAGATAGGTATAAAATTATCATAACACCAAGTTGAATCAATTCCAATTTCTGGCTTTTAATCTCCTTTAATATCATCGTTGTTGTGAAGCAAACAACAGTGGTAGCCTCGTAAAAATATATCCGCATGAACAATTTGTATTCGGACGAATCCTTTCTTGGGTCGCAGTACCAGCCACCACAAACCAAAGAAGTAGCCACAAACAAACCAAATGTAATGGCTATGTAAAATGGAAGTACCCCATCCATTTCAGACAGATAATGTTGAATAGCTCCGATGATCGTATCAACAACAACAATGTCAATCCAAGTAGATAAAGCCATAATACCTTATATATACGAATAGATGAATCGCAAGGAAAATTAATGAGAGAAGAAAACTTGTAATACACAAGCGAACCTCAAATATCTACTTGAGAAGTGCTGAGTGTTTTATATATAGGATTAACTTTAATGGCTATTATTACGCTTCATATCCTACCAAATAGTGATTCTCTTTACTTATTCAACTATTTAGACGCAGATCAGTTTTGGAGCCTTTAGAAAATGAGAGTTGGTTACCTGAAAATGCCCCTTGACCAATTTTTTTAATTTATTGTTATTGATTTTGCTTTTTTACTACTATTCTAACGGTGGTGTGGTCAAAACATTTTTACGTGATCAGTGTAGCGAGAAGATTTATTCTCTTAAAAAGAAGAGTAATAACTCACTTTGGCAGATGATCAGTTTTGTACTATTTGTTGGTTGAAACTTCAATATGTGGTTTATGTCGTTAAAGGCTTTTGCTTGAGATAAATTCACTTAAGGAAGAGATTGTAAGAATATCAAGAGTAAGTATTCCTGCATTGGAAGAAAATAACAAGATTGGAAAGCTTATAAGTGAGAATTGAAGACTCATACACAAAATGCCTTAAAAATTTTGGTGAAAGATGTGTTATCCAAATTCACTAGGTTAATTTCTATTTAGTCCAACGTGGAGATCCCCCGAATTTTAAGCATCTGGCGGCCTAACAATGTATTATATTATAGCTGACGGTTAGTTTAACCATGGTAATGACTCATTGGGTTGAGAGTCTTCCTAGCAATGTGGTGATGGGGCGGCGTGTAATGTTAGTGAAGAGTCAGCCTAACGATGATACAAGTATTTTATAACTTCAAGGTTTGAGCCTTTTAGGTGAAAGATGTAGTGTCTGATTCCCACTTGTGTTTTTCTCTTTAGCACAACGTGGATACCCCTATAGTTTTATGCCACTCGTGGCCCAACACAAGCATAGTAAGAGGGTAGAGAATGATATGCTTTATTTTTTTAGCGGAAGACATTGTCTAATGTTTCTACTAATTAATTATTAAGCACTAGTTCTTTCAATTCAATTTGGGGCGGTAAAATGAGTTCTAACTCGTCAGGTCAACCCACCAACCCATCTAAACGGGATGGGGTGGGATGGGATGTTTGACTTTTCAGCTCATTTTAACACAATTCACCGTACCCAAATTTAAAACGGGTTGAAAGCTAAATAATGGAGGTTAGCCCATTGGGTTAACTTTTCTTTTAAGTATAATTATGTTTTTGTTTTACCATTTCAAAAAAATATTTTCGGTTGGCCCATTCCCCACTTTTAGACTTTGTGTTATCGAAGGCTAGGGCCTAGGATACATATATGAACACGACAGCATTCTTCAAGACTCAAGAAATGGGTTATATGGGAAGTAGTTGGTTAGGCAGCAGTTGCTATTGCTTGGGTGGTATATTTTGTGGCAGGCAATTAGTGCCTTATTTTTTCTCTTAGTCCTTGAGATTGTATTTGTTACATTTGTTTTTCTTCCCCTTGTATTTGGGCATAACACCCCTTTGTGCTATTTTTGAATACAATTCTTTAGCTTATAAAAAAAAAGACAAGAGAGACAACTACAAGTTGTATCATTGGTAGTAAATATTGATTGTACTCGATTGTTGATGACCATTCACTTTTAGAACAAGCACACTTAAGAGGACATGGAGCTTTTAAGCTTTGAATTATGATAAATGTTATGGGTTAAATGTTTTGAAGATCTGATACATTACAAATTGAAAAGACAAAAAGACTATATACAATTTAGTGAAGTCTCTAACCCCTATTCTAAAATGGGTCAACTCAAACCATATGAGGCAAAAATTGAAGACATGCCGGATTGGATTAAACTGGGTTGGACCACATTGCTACCACTAAATTCAATCAATATTAGCAATTAAATCTTAGACAAAGGGTCAATCAAGTCCACTCCACATGAAAAGGGAATATACTAGTAGTTAAAATCATTGTTTAAATATACAAATACTGGAAATTAATGGATAAAAAAATTAAAAAGATGATTGTCCCAGTGGCTAGTACCCAAGTTGATCACAAGGAGTAATGATATATACACACCTCATTTTTGAAACACTTCATTTCCACCTCTTTTTATTTCTATCTCTCTCCTCTTATCATCTATCACATCTAATACTTTCTCTTTCTTACTTTTTTTTTCTTCCTATCTCTCTCTTCATTCCACCTCTCTCCACCTCAAAGAGGTGTGAAGATAACATTATTAGATCACAATTTCTGATGTGTAATTTAAGTTTTTAACTTTTTATATCCATGTCAGCATCATTAATCCACTCAGCATGTCATTTCTTCCGCTCCAAATAATTTCCAAACATGATGACCATTTACAATAATTTTTCTGGCGAGAGACCTAGATCAGACGTCGACACAAAGACAGAGACTAATATGATGCTTAACCCTAAAACCATTGTTTAAATATACAAATACTGGAAATTAATGGATAAAGAAATTAAAAAGATGATTGTCCCAGTGGCTAGTACCCAAGTTGATCACAAGTCCAACAGCAGTTGCAGGAATGAAAAACGCGAAAAACAGCAGAGGTACACCATAATGACCATATACAGTCCAACCTCTTATGGCCCACAGAGACATAAGACATAGTAGGTATAGGTACGTTGGTGACCCCACCTGAAATTTATGACCCACCAGGTAATCATGGACTGAGGAAGCCAGGGCTAAATCTGTCATCACACTAAACAGATGCCCTTCAAGTTCCAGGGTTGAAATTGAAACCCTCATATGCACCAATATCAATGTTGATGTGAAGTAAACAACAGTGGAACCAAGGTAAATATAAATCCGCATGAAAGTTTTGTAAAATTTGTTTTTTGGATAGATTAATAAGGGTTCCCACTAGGGTGGGCTAATTTCATTTTGGTCCACCAGTGGACCAGAGGATAATTTTGACATTTTCTCTTCCCTTTTACCCTTTTCCTCTTCCTGCTCTCTTTCCCTTTCCCTTTTCGGTTTTTCCTCTTCCCCCACCTCTTCCTAACCAGCCACCGGTGCACCGCCAACCCCAGCCATCTCTGTCCACTTCTTCCTAATCGTTCCTTTCTTCATTCAGATAGGAAATGGACTGAAGTGGATGACCAAAACACACCCCTCCAAATCTTCATCCAATCGTTGCACCTCCAACAACTCCGTCACGAATCCGTCACCGGCGATCAAACCCTCGCCGACCTGAAACGCTCTGTTTCCGGAATCACACCACCTATCCTCCTTCTACTTAACCCTCCATGGCAAACCCCTCCCTTAACCCTCCGAATTGCTCCTCTTTCCAACCTCGTCCTCTGACCCCGCCTCCGCGGCGGTGTCGCAAACGACGCCGCAATGGGCGCCGAGTCCCGCGACGGCTACCTGAACATATATGCGGAGAGGGTAGGTTTTGATGGGGTTCTGGGGATAGCCGGTGGGGGTGGTTTTATGGGTTTTGGGGGTGGGGGTTTGTTGCTTCCTCTTCTGAGTTGCCATTTTTGGACATGCATCTGTGTTGATTCACTTCTGGTTAATAGTTTGTTATGTAGAACATTTTTCCTACTGGATTTTCTTTGACTGATTCAATGATTTCCTACTGGTGAGGGCTTGTCGTTGAGGTAAGGAAAGGCTGAGGGTTCGTTGTTGTAGTGGTTTATTGGTGGGATTGTGGGAAGAGGGGTGGGAGACGGATCTGGGGAAGAAAGAAGAAAAAGATGAAGTTCTGGGTGGGGGTTGATTATGGAAGCCACCGTCATTTTCCAAGGGAGAAGACCTACAGTGTTTGTGTTGTTGGGGCTGGAATCTTGACTTTTGGGGTTGGCTGGGGTTCCTAACTTCTGCTGCTCTGCATCTGGTTCTTAACTTCTGCATCAGGGTCGGAGCTCGCGAGGGAGGGGGCGGGGGTATGCTCCGGCGGAAGGTGGTGGTTGTGGCGGAGGAGGTTGCAGAACCAGTAAAAATGGAGAAGAAGAAGGGATGGGTGTATTTCCACTTTTACCCTTTTATCATCCATCAAATCCTAGCCATTCAAATAAAGAATATTTCAAGATTCTTAAATCAAACGGTGTGTAGGCCTGGTCCACCGGTGGACCAAAATAAAACTTGCCCACCCTAGTGGGAACCATTAATAAGCCGGCATATACCATAGAAACAGCAACAAAGAGACCAACTGCTTCGGCTATGTATATTGGAAATTCCCCACCCATTGGTAACAGAAAAAATGGAAGAGCTCCGATGACGGCGGTGGTAACACCGGCCAAGATAGCAAACGAGGATAGAGCCATTGTGCCTAATACAAGAAGATCATCATGAATTGCAAGGATAATGAATGAGAAACATGTTATGTTTAAGCAGAAATGTTAAAAAAAAAGGAAATTAATTCATGCTACACAAGTTGTTACTTCATACACAATTACACATGCTGTTTTTCTGTTTGGGGTCAAGGGAAAGGAAGAAGAAACAGAACTTTATTTACAAAAAAAAGTTGGGGGGGGGGTAGATTTGTGCTCGTACCTAAATTTCAGATATTCAAACCTCAGGGAACAACTTTCACAGAAAGCTACTTCCGCTAGCCAGGGATCGGAGTGGCTTGATTTTTCAGTTCCGGAACTAGGTTAATTCATAGAAATAATACTCCTATATATGTGTAAAGTGAATTTTTTAATTTTTTTTAGATAAGTCAAAATTGAATATATAAGAGCACAAGAAGTGCTAAAGTTGTTACAAAACAGGAACACAGGGAAACAAAAGGGGCTAAACTAAGTTATTTTTTTAATTGATAAATCCAATTTATCTCTTATCAAAATATTTTTTAACAAATAATATAATGTAGCTTATCTTTTTTTTCAAATCATGTAGCTTATCTACTCTTATCAATAATTTTAAAAATAGCATAAAATAAAACTCTTTGAATATGAGGTGTGTGTATATCATTACTCAAGCAACAAATGATATTATTTTTCTGCCATGTTCAACCATTTTTTTAAGATATAATATTTTTTTTCGATAAATAAATTATTTATTGGAAAATAATTGAGCAAAGATATAAATCATCTAATTAAAGGACAAACCACAAAGTCACAATGTTGGGTTTGGACATGAGAGTTTGGGATCAGGGTTCATTTCTCCATACCCGTTGGGTTCAAACATGAGAGTTTGAGTTTGGGATTTGTTTTTCCAAACCCCTTAGATTCGAATATGAGAGTTTGGGTTCATAAAGGGTAAAACACGAACCCGACCTATCTCCACCCTAGTTAGTTCGTTTAGATAAACCTGGCAATTCCCAATCCTACCGGTCGAATCGGTACAATTTTGTAGAGGAAAATTATGCCTAAATGTTTCAACTCCTAGCTAGATAATAATAATGTTATTGAGGCCCACCCCCAAATTAGGCCCGCAAGAATCTAAATATAAACAAGAGAGTAGAAGTTAGTGACCAAAAAAAAAAGAGAGTAGAAGTTATAGTTTTTTTTTTACGGTAGGATATATAGTTATTGATAGTTTTTTTAATGAATAATTATATCTTCACACCTCTTTTTATGTGTGGAGAGGTGGAGGAAGAGAGAGATAAGAAGAAATGAGAGATAAAGTAAATATGTGATATGTGATTTGATTTATAGAAAAAAGGGAATTAGATAGAAAATGAAGGTGAAAAAGGGGTAGAGATGTGTGTATATATCATAACTCTTTTTTTAATAGGTAAATATTAGTTTTTAATAATGTTAGTAAATCAGTGTTCCTCAGGATTCGAACTCTAGACCCTTCTTCCCATTCACAATTACTTGATAGATAACTGAGCGAGTGATCAATGGTCTCCTATGTATTCTCCTTCTTTCTTTTCTCATTGTGCTTCAAGATTGGAAATGCTTCAGCACCTTGGAAATATTGCTTCTGTGCCTCTTCTCCTATGTCTTTTATTATTGCAATGGTTGGAATCCTTTGTACCATCCCATCCAGTGTAATGATCCCATACTTCCAATTATTCTAGCATTTCCTTTTCTCTTTCCCAGTCATAGTGCCTGCCTGCAGATACAAGAAGATCGTAAAATTCATGAGAATGAAAACTTGTAATTAAAAAAATTGGCTTAATTGCACTTTTCGTCGCTTATGTTAGTCCTATGTGCAATTTGAATCCCCTTTGTTTAAAACGAGCGATTTTAGTCTTCAAACTTTCAATTTGTGCCAATTAGGTCTAGTCGTTAGTCTCCGTTAAATTCTAAACGGAATTTACATACGTGGCACTAATTTATGACATGACTCTGACACATTTTACAACTGAGATGCCACTCGGACTCCATGTAATAAAAAATAAAATTAATTAAAATCCTAAAAAATAAAAAATCATAATTTATTTAACTTAAATCTAATCAAATCATTAAAATCACTAATCACTCTCCATCTTCATCTCCAATGAATCAACAACAAAAAATCTTGAAACAACTTTCAGAAGCAACAACAAAACAACAAGCTATAGAAATTTCAGAAACAAAAATCAACTTTTCCCCTTCCTCTACCCACATCAAAAAAAAATGTTCCAGAAAGAACAATAAATCTGACATCATTCCCCATCTTCATCTTCATGTTCATCCCCAAAAACCTATTTCCATTGCCCAGAAACCAACCCCACAAACTTCTCCCCTTTGCCCAGATGGCAACAACCACCACCGAACCATTTATTTTTTGTATTTGAAGAACCCAGATCTGAGAACTATAAGACCGCAGACTAACAATAGCGCAATGGCATTGATAAATGGCAACATAATGAATCAAGAAGATAAAGAGTTAAAGATTGAAACTTTGGAGTGCAAAGAAAAACGAAGTAAGGAATTGGTGCGCCTTTTCTTCTCCAATGGTTTTCTTCTAAGGTTGGTGCCATTTCTATTCTCCAATTTATTTCCCCTCTCAGCATTTGGGTCTTAAAAAAAAGAGTCTTTATTAAAACAGTGGCATGAGTCTGAAAAATAAAAATTTGAGTTTGATTTTCTAAAGAACAGGTTTTGATTTGGGTGAAAATGATGGAAGAAGATAACGAACATGATGGGATGCAGATGATAGAAGAGTGATTAGAATTAATTAAAAAAATTATTTAGGTATAAATCATTTTTTATTTAATTTCTTTTATTTATTTACTAATGTGTCATTTTTAGTGGTGTAATTAGTAAAAAAGAATCCACATAAGAATATTCCGTTAAGAATTTAACATAGACTAACGACTAGACCTAATTGACACAAATTGAAAGTCTGGGGTCTAAAATTGCTCGTTTTAAACAAAGTGGATTCAAATTGCACAAAGGGCTAACATAAGGGATGAAAAGTGCAATTAAGCCTAAAAAATTAAGGATTTTTTTTTGGTGGCTGTTAGGGTGTAAGTGCACCCTAGGTCTTGCACCATGCAAGAGCTAAAATGACTCACAATAGTGGGTTTAGTAACCTGCTGATAAAAAAAATAAAAATACAAGATTACAAAAATACCCCTTTTACCTTCTATCTTCTCTCTACCTCTCCCTCTCCTTCTCCCTCTCCTTCCCTTCTCTCTGCCTCTCCCTTCAACATGTTGCAGATATATCAAAATCAAAATCAACACAAGATAATGAAGAAAACACAGCGTGGAAAGAAAGTGATGATCCCACACGATCAAAGATTGCATCAATAAAAATGGAAAGAACTCAATGAGCACAAACCACCATTGAAACCCATATCTGCCCAAAGATCTGGACAACCCAAAAGATGTTTAGTGACAGATAGGCATGGACTACCCAGATCTGGTTCACTCGAAGAACAACGACCACCGCCACACCACCTCCCTTTTCCTGAGTCGCGCCTCCAACCACCGCGCCATCGTTCTTTGCGGCCCAGAAAAGGTCGATCTTTCGGGTAGAGAGGGCAAAGAGCAAGTTTGACCTGGAAGCTGAAGCAGTTCTTCAAAGTCTCTGGTGTGGATCTGAGGGTCTGATTCTGAGAAATGGTGGTTCAAAATCTGGCTTTGGTTCTTGTTTTTAATCTAATCTCATTTAATTATGTTGATATAATTTTGGTCAAGGTATTGAGTTTAATTGTGTAAAGTGTAAACGTTAGAACTTCCTCTTAAAAAAAATCCTGGGTTCGTACAAGGTTTTGGGAATTGGGGAGAAGGATATTAAAATCAAAATGGGTTGCTTGTGTGTATTTGCCAGATATAGATTGAGGTGTTCTCCCCTTTATTGTTTTATTGTTTTATAGAGATTCTTCAATAGTTATATTGTTGATTCAGGCTTATTAGGATTTGTCATTTGCAAATCAATTTCTATTAAAATTTGTGCTCCTGCGTTTCAGTTTTCTGAGATTTGAGTCTTCAAGTATTGAGGGAGAAAGGTAGGGGTTTTAATGTAAAAGATAAATTTAAATTATAATAAATATAAATATAAAATTACATGTTCAATAGGTAACCCATATGGCATCTAAACAGAATATTCTATTTCAGTGGCTATGAATGTGTCTTGCACCGGTGCATGACCCAACTGATATTGCACCTTAGACAACACCTTTTTTTTTGCTATACAAGTTGTTACTAAACCTCAATCAAACTGTTTTTCTGTTAATTATATCAATTTTTTACTGCTTTTTATTTGGGAGAAACAACAGAATTAGGAATACTGTAAACAATAAATAAAAAAGAGAGTAAAAGTTAGGAAACAGAGTTACTTGTTGATGGCTGAAACCAACTGTGATATTTCTTCCTTCTTCTTTGATATTGAAGATTTGAACCTCCTCTTTTATGCTAGAAATATCCAACCCTCGTAATCTTCCCATATCTTCCGTATTTATTTCCCATCCCAATTTTTCGTTTCCCATTTTTGTGTTTTTTTGACAACCTGTACATGCCTGAGCTTCTTGGAGCAGACTTCCATAAACAGCACCATGACAGTGAGTAGCAGGATCAATTTTCCAAGTGGTAGTAATTATACTTTTTGTCTTATAAACAGGGTGGTTGTTAGGGTGCAAGTGCATCCTAGGTCTTGCACCATGCAAGTGTGAATTTCACCTCTTATAACAGGTAATAATTACCTGCTGAGAAAAAAATACAAAAGTCATATTACAAAATTATCCTTCTATCCTTCCCCTCTTTCCACCTTTGTCCTCACCTTTGTCCTCCACTGCTCCCCCACCTCCATCTCCCTCACCCACCATGCTCATCCGAAAAACCCAAATAGAGTTCCTGCAGTCTTGCACCACCGAGATCTCCACCAGAAAAACATACAAGAACCGAAATTTTATTCCAGAAAAATGCATGGCTGAAAAACGCACACCAACCTAGATCCCCACCGAGCCATCCAATAGTGGTTGTGTAAGAAGACAGTGAACAACATAAAAATTCAAAACATAAACAAGATGACACACCAGAGATGAAACATATTACAATTGTTATACTGACAATCAAAATCATGATTTGAGCCAAAATACAGGGTAATTATAAATTGAAGAATTATTGAAGTCCTAAGAAAGAAAATTGATGATGTGAACAGAGAGAGGGATAAAGATAGATTTTATTCTTGTCCTTGTCCGTGGCTGGAGCTGGGGTTTTCCCCTGTAATCAATCCTTTCGCGCCTTTCTCCAACAAAACAAACACAGACAACCCCTTCCTTTCAGTTTCAGTTTCAGTTTCAGAAGGGGTGATGTAAGATTAGATGCGACGGTGGCCTTTGCTCCGGTAGGAACGGGACGACAACCTGGGCACCATAACCCTCGCTGGAAAAATGCTAACAAACTCAGATCCTCTACCAAGCCACCCAGATCTAAACAACCTCCTTTGCTCCAATCGAAACCCACATAGATGCAATTCCCTATTTTCTACGCCTTCATAACCCACACAGCTGCAAACACCAGATTTGGGGCTTCAAGTTTACAATCGAACCCAGCAAACCAACCAGTGATGGACTGATGGCTGGGGATTCGAGAGCCACGACATAGTCCGACAAGGGAGGCTAGCCTTCATCACCATGCGGCCATCGTGCGGTTGATGTTGGTACAAAGATCTAGTGGGAGGTAGAGGGGGAAGGTGGTGGGTTTCGCCGGTGAAGAGAGGCCCTAAAAGGACTTTCCGGTAATTAACAAATTAAAACTGTAATAAATTTAAAAAGTAAATAACCGGTAGAATCTGTTTCCAATTCCACACCATGACAGGTGGTATGATCCCATTGGCCTTACCATGTATTGCATGGGTGCAAGACCCACCCACTATTGCATCTTATACTCCACCTATAAACAGCACCATGAAAGTTTAATAGTAAATTACTAATATTTTTTTTGATAGGCAATAAGAAATATATTGAAATGAAGTACAAGGGTACTTCAACCCAATACAAGTAGGAAAAGAAAAGAGAAAATAATAGAGTAACAATTGACATAACATCATCTGATAACCACCTACTCTTAGCGAAGCCCACCACCCACCACCTCCCTGAAGACGGATTAAGGAGATCATGCCTCATTAAAACCTTACCAGGAAAAACCCCCTTGGGAAAACCTGGTGAAGGAAAAAGAGTACATGATATCAATAATCAAAGGGTAATCTCCAAGGATGACTATGCAAAATTACAAAATTGAATTAATACAATTCCACTATCCCACCCAATGCCTACAGAGTACTAGTGCACATCCCAGAGACCAGCAACATTAATTCATTAGTGAAAGCACAACACAGCTATCAGTCTTCGTGATCCTCCAAGCCAAGGGACTCCAAGTCAATAAAACATGCTACCATCCTTGCTATCATATAGACCCCTCAAAAAAGACAAGCAAACATGAATGTTACAACACTTAAACAATTGAAGATAGTCGTGTTGTACAGCAAAAGTATCCTTCACCACCCTGATATAGCAGAACAAATTATAAGTCTCCCAGACATGCTAATGGTTCATTAACCCACTCCCAAAGTGAATGTAGAAAATCTTTATTTCTTGCTCTCAGCCAGTACCACGCCTTTGTTCTTGCCAGCTCAAAAATTTCCTCACCTGAAGCACTCTCTTCCTTAAATAATTTCGCATTTCTAGCAATCCAAATGTGCCAAACAATTGCAAGCCAGATTGAAAGGAGACCTCGTTTGTACTTTACGTTTCCAGACATGCAGTCATAGAATTGAATTAAATGATCACTAGGAGCATCAGAATATACAAAATGTACCCCCAACCACTTTGATACTAAAGACCAAATCCCCCACGCAAATTCGCAATGAAAAATCAGATGAGAAGTGTTTTCTTCTGCAGAACCACACCACGGGCAGAGAATATCACTGGAGATTATATTCCTGCGTGCCAAATTTACCTTTGTCTGAATTCGATTATGTAGTATCCTCCAACCAAGAGCCACTGCATTTGATGGAGCATAAGCCTTCCAAAGGCACTTGAAAGCTGGTATCTCAAGTGCAGCATCTACACCCGCAAGGAGGTCATAGGCAGACCTTACAGAATAATAGTCGTCCCCTTCTTTAATCCAAGCCCAGGTGTCCTTCCTCCCTCTGGTTAGCCCGGTTGAGGAGATAATTTGTTTCAACACCGCCAGCTTTAGCACATTCTCACCCGCCACTTCTTCCCTCCATCGTAGGTCCCAAACCCATTGATCATTAATCCAGGATCCCATATCCACTAATTTCTTATCCTTCTGATCAGAAATCAGATATAATTCACGGAATGACTCCACGAATTTCCCTTTGCCATGCCAATCCTCGCTTCAGAAATAAGTATTGTCTCCTTCACCAATTCTTCTAGATATTCCTCCCTCAAACCACATGCCAGCCTCAACTCCAACACATGAATTGAGTAGATCTTTCCACCAAATAGATAACTTAGAAGACCTGATATGGCTACCATATTTAGCTATCAGAATCTTGCACCATAATTTATCACGTTCAAAGAGAATTCGCCACCTCCATTTTCCCAGCAGGGCAATAATATTAATCAAAATTGATATCTTTTTAAAGTAATTAGCTCATATCAGTACATTCAGACTCCAACTAAAAGAAGTATTAATTTTTTTGATTGTGGAAAAAGAAGTATTAATTTAATTTAGATCTCTTCACCACCTGTAAAATAAGGGATGTTTGAATGTAATTATACTATTTTTTTTTCACTTGGTCTATGCTATATTTCACAACTTTCCTTGATGACAAGTGCAGTCTAAGCCTTGGAATTGAATTAGCAGGAAGTGAACCCATAAGGTGATAAAATAATGATGAAGGTTAGAAGGTTCTGAACAAATATACCATATAGAAGTGTGTCTGTTGTTGTTTCTTATTTAATGGATGATGCTTATTCACTTGGTGCTAATTAGCTCTGTGTTCACTGTAAAAAAATTAGTTCTTTGTGTTTACTGAAACATATGGATCAATAAATAGGGTGCAATTGATTCTACCAATGCTAGTGCTAAAGTTTTTTCTACTGGTTAACTTTTTACAATTCTGTTGGTTTTTGCTTATTCATCCAATTTAGATGTGTCTGGTCCTGGTCTGTTCATATACTACTGCTACCAAGTCCTGGTCTGTTACATTGCTGAGTGGTAGATATACACTGCTGCTACCCTTTACAGTTTTTCTGATTTGATTCTTGCCAAATTTTGTTGTTATAAATTGAACTTATGGGTACCTTGATGTTCATCTGTTGTTGCCCATTCAGTCCCTTCCTTTTATGTTGCTTTGATCAGTTAATCTTCGTAATCTGAATGAGAGATATGAGTGGGAATGTGAATTGCACAAGGATCCTGTGTCCTGGGAAAAATACTTGTATAATCACTGCTTGAGGAGGTAAAATAATGCATAGTCCTTTGTTTATCTATAATTTCTTTCCTCTGAATTCTGCTATCACATTCAATTTATCTTTTACTACCTGTTTTTTACATTTTCTGTCATCATCCGTTACTATATTACTATTAAGTATTAACACAAGTGAATTTATCATATTCAGTTGAGTATTGAAACTAACTCTTCTCTTTGTCGCTTCCATTTCTTCAGGGAGTGTCTACACTTGATACCTCACAAAAATTCTCATTTGCTAATATGTGGCTTCTAGCAGCCCAATTTGAAATACGTCAACTGAATCTCAAGGGTGCTCATGTAATATTAGGAAGTGCTATTGGAAAGGCTCCTAAAGATAAGGTAATATATTTGTGGTTGAAAATATTTTAGCTTCTTTCAATTGCAGCGTGGTTAACTTTCTCACTAAGTTTTTTTTATCTTTGATAACAGATTCTGAAGAAGTATATAGAGATAGAACTGCAGCTTGGTAACATTGATCGATGCAGAAAATTGTATGAAAAATATTTGGAGTGGGCGCTTGAAAATTGCTATGCTTGGAGCAAGTATGCATAATTGGAGAGATCTTTATCTGAGACTGATCGAGCTAGATCAATATTTGAGCTTGCAATTTCCCAGCCAGCATCAGATATGCCTGAACTGTTGTGGAAGGTAAACATAATTTATTTCTTGTGCAAATCAATGTCTAGACTTAATTGCATGCAACTGTGTGACTCATTCTTCATGCAGCTCTTGAACTTGATTGCATTTCATGGTTGTATGTATAGGTAAATTATAGAATTAGGTTTGTAGCTTTTTTATTATGTAGCTTTTTGATTCTAAGTATTCATTCAGTAAATAGCATCTTGTATTTGTAAGTTCTAATCTTAACCTTATTATACCTTCAGTCTCAATTAGGATTTGATCTCAGAACAAAATGAAAACCATCTTTCACTATATATAAAAAAGGTGTAACAAGTATTGAAGACCGGGCCATTATTATGCTTTTTAAATTAAAATGCAGAATTCTTTTAGCATTGCTTTATGAAAATAATATTTTTTATCGCTTCTGTTTAAGGGTCCAGTGTGCCCTATGAGGACATCTAATATATAGTTAATTATGCCCCTGTGTGACAACCTCTGTCTTTCAGAAATCATCACTTTGTTTTTTTTATGTTTCTTTCTTTCTCCTTTATTGTCATCTTGTAATGCATACCATAGTAGCTTCGAAGCCTGAACCCTAAGGAGCTTATCTACTATCTATCCTCCTGCAACTATTTCGCTAAACAATGGTACTTTCAACCTACATCAACCTTCTAATCAATTGTTGCTTATGCTTTACAGGTTGTTTGCTTATGATCTACCCCATCGTCTATCATCGATCAGCTATCCTATTTTTCCAATTCATTTACAGTTGTCAATTCGTTGCTATACAGCTTGCAGTTCGTGGCTAAAAATATAACTAAGTTGTGAATGAACCATTGAGTTCATATGCTATTCACATTGTTCTAATTGATGCCGAGGTTTAGTCCTAACCATATATGTTAATCTGATTAGTATATAATTTTTAATTTATTTTTCTTTCCCTCTTTTTAATGAAACTGAGTTTGTGTGCATTTGTGTTAATTTGTAATTTAATTATGACTTACAAGTTCTCTTTAGGGGTGTTAGCCTGTTAGGCTAGGAATCATTATTTGGGATCAATGAGGATTGACTTCAATTGGAGTCCTGGTATATTGGTCTTAGTAACTGTATCAGTAGGAGTTACTTCATTTACCATCAACCTTGCCCTGATGGTATTATTTAACCCATGTCTTCAATTGGAGTCCTGGTATTATTTCCAGAGACTCGGGCATAAGGAGCATTGATTCCCATTTTAGTTTGTTTAGTCTTTGAAGTTTATAGAAGAAGTTATTTATATTCATTAACGAAATGAAAAAAATTGCAGTCATAATCATAGTTTATCTGTGTGGATGTAGAGGGTGGGGACATAAACTGTATAGGAGCAATTTTCTCAAAAGAAGACATGGTGATTATGTTCACTAACACTGAAAGTATTATCATGAAAGTTTTCCATCCAATCACTACACAGGAGATATACTGAAAAGTTAGGCATGAGCTTTGACAAGCTCATCACTTTAAGTTTCATTTCTATTCATAGTTTTCTGGTTCTGTTTGTTTCATTCTTCCGCATGCTTTACTTTCTATGGTCACTTTGTGGTGGAGCAAACACCACTCTGACACTTCAAATTATCCACATCATTTAGACCTTGATTTCAAAAGTGTAATGCAATACTTTCTTTAGCCATCTTTGAGCTGATATGTTGTTTTCAGCTGATATTTTTTAGCTCTTAAAAACTAAACACATTTCATCATCATGTTTCAACAACCCATTAGTTAGTTGTATATTAATGATTGATATCAACATGTATCATGTTGCTAAGATCCCTCCAAGTATATGTTTACTAATGTTCTATATTTATAAGATGATCAGTTATATTTTTGGGTTAAATATTTAACCTATGATTTATTACTTTTACAAGATCTTGCCCAATTTTCTTATGCTACTGTTTAAGTTGTTGGCACCTCAGGATCCTTGCAAGATATAGATGAAGTTGAACTCCTTGGATTTCTCCTGAGGCAAAATAGGGTGTTGTGTATGTGGTGGTCTCTACAAACCGTTTGAATAAGGTCATCAAGATGATAAAGACAAGTGACAGTTAGGTTGGAAATTAAGCATTACATTAGGCAGACTGCTCTGGTGTCTCTCATTTTCTTTTTAATGGTTTTTGGTGAATATGTAGTGTTCAGATTTTCCAATTGTCTTAAATGTTTGTAAATGGTTCAAACCCATGAAGGCTGTAAAGTTTTGTTAGGATATGGCAAATAGGAAGTTTTGTGATTTTATTTGTTAAGCTCTTCTACATTTTTCATCTTATCGATTTATAAGTAAGCTAGGTCGTACTCATACTGTTGAAAGCACGTAAGAGAATATATTAAGTCGTTTTTGTTACTTGATAAACCTTTATAAGTTGTTATACAACGGATGCTCCAGCATTTTTAATGATTCATATCATAAGCACATATGTATCTTTTGTAATAGTCTATCTACATACATTTATGGTCTGTCTAAAAACAAACCATTTAAACGCATAAAATGAGCAGTTGTGATATGTGTATACACTTGAAGGATAAAAATGCGAACAAAGAAATATAAATAGGTTCCGTGCATCGCACGGGTAAAATCCTAGACAGACCCATTCGAAGCACGGTTTTCACAGGTAAATTAGGTCTCA
Source organism: Lotus japonicus (assembly GCF_012489685.1). NCBI lineage: Eukaryota > Viridiplantae > Streptophyta > Magnoliopsida > Fabales > Fabaceae > Lotus > Lotus japonicus. The sequence continues at coordinate 93,641,703 of NC_080042.1, forward strand.
TTCAACTCTTCCCATCTGCATATCCACGTTCGTCCACTTTTCTCTCTGTTCTCCAGATTCTGCCCCCATTCGAAGCGGCTAGACGATCAACCGGGCGGCTGTTCACTTGCACGTCGCCGGCGGCGCTCCAATCGGTCATAACCACTTCATTCGTAGTCACGTTGGAAGGTAAGGGCACCACTAACTACCTATTTGATTTTGTTGCTGGGTATCTATCTTCTGGTACCTATTTGAGTTTAGTGCATAAGAATCTGGATTACAATTCTCTTTTCATAATTTTAAATTAAATGTTATGGGTCTCTATCTTTTGAGATTGTCCTGTGCAATAGTTAGGGTTCTTGGTAGGGTTTGGACATGTAGGTTGGTTAGTTTGGCAGAGTGATAGTTTGCATATGAAAACCTTGAATTTAAATTTCAAATCATTATGTATTTTTGTTAACTGTGAAAAGCTTCTGTATTATTTCCTTTACATGTCCATTGTTGCCTCTACTTATCTCGCATATATGTGACATGTCTGTGCAAAGCTACATATTTGATATATGGGATGAAGGACATTTATCTTTATAATTTCTCTGTCTGAGGTTACTAGGCTCAATTATGATTGGTACTGGTCTATGGTGATGTTGTGTGAAGGATACTTATGCAATGATGCTCACTAGATTCACAACCGTTGCTATCTGTTTCTTCCCTTACATGATTGTCACTATGGTGGATTCTTTCTATTTTCCATGTGGTGTGGTATCAGATTGCTATGCTTCTTATTTTATTGTCAAGCTGTGTAATTCTATTTATATGTATTAAGTTGACTCCTTCTGTGTAAGTTTCTTGCCTTCTTATTTGCTAGACATAAACATTTGAAGTCCCTACTTATCATGTGCCTTATCCAGCTGATTTACAATAACTACTCTGAATGAAGGATACTTATGGAATGAAATCTTAATGTTTTATCTAAATTATTTAATACTGATTACCTTTTTTCGGGTTCAATGCAGTTTTAGGAGCTACCATGACACAAACCAGATTATCGAGTCTACCAGAAGGAAACAACAACTTTATACTTATCCACCAACCTGACCCGGTAAGTATTTAGCTCTTATAAAGCCATCTGGATTAAGTTTTGTAAACTTTCCTATAGAAGTGCAATATCTACGAAATAAATATCGGTTGTAAAATTTATGCTTCTTTGGTTGTGGTCATGATTATTGAATAAATTTGTTGTAGGACTCTGCAACGCTTCCTAGCTGGTTTGTTAGAAATAACCCCGTTATCAGGCCGTACCAGAATGCTCTGCTCACTGATCTCGCAGGCAACACATTTTCAGTGAGCCTTAGAACAGTGGGTGGAGAAATGGTAATGGAAGGTTTTCAAGAAGTCTGTCAAGCGCACCATATCAATGGAATTGTTAGGGTGCACTACACCTACATTAATGGTAGCCAATTCAACATTCGGATTTTCTATGATGAGTACACGAGGTAGCTTACTTAGTTCAAGAGGAAGAGGATTTGGATGATGAAGAGGAGCTTGCCTGGTTGAGTGATATCTCCGAGGCAAAGTCATTTGGAAAGCAATCTCTGGTATTATTCATCTCACCATCCCTTTCTTTTTATCAAGTATAACTGTCCAGTAAGTGATTCGTTTTTTGTTACATTTTTTCAGCATGTTCCTGCGAGTGTTGTGCTTGAGCGTCTTCGACACAATCCTCCCACACTAAACATTATATTACCAGATGGAAATCTAGATGAGTGGGTACTGCAATGGGCTATTGGTAGACCCAATGCAGTTGATTTTGGTCATGGCTGGTACGAGTTTGGTAGGCAGGAACGAATCCGCGCTAGGGATCAATTGCGGTTCTATGAGACGCCTGAGACAGACACGTACCGCCTTGAAGTTCGCCGCCACTAGATCATTAAAGGGTTATGTACTTTTAATTGTGATGTTTATTTCAGATGACTTTAATTACCTTATGTTCGTTTTTCAATTTTATTTTGTATTGTGTGTTGAGTTTGTAAAACTGTGTTGTTAACTTTCATCTCTCATAAGCCCAAGGGTATGCCACTTATGTTCAAAACAATTGCTATATCTTCGGATTTGGATTACGGCATGTACCAAGGCTGCTTTGTATCACTCTATTATGAACTATTTGCTATGTCTTATGTGTTATTAATTATGGCATGAGCCTTAAGGTTAAGCTCTTAATCGCAATGCAAGTCTTTTTTATTTCTGATTATATCAGGAATATTTCTGCCTCGACATTTTGCCTTTAGGATTGGGGTTGTGATAGGCAAACAATGTAGTTATAATAGGCTTGCTTTACAAAAGGGGCAGTGAAGTAAAATGTGACATTTGGTGAAAGAGATAATTTCAATACATTTGTTTTCAATACATTAGAAAAACTACTCCTCCTCACAGTTTACCCACTGATCAGGAGGTTAAATGGAGGTTACCGTTTACATTTATTGTAGCTATTGTTTTTTTTTCAATTTCCATGGTCCTTTCATCCAATTAATCATAGATCCAGTGCTATAAAAACAGCCACAATTACACCTTAATGATCGAGTGCAAGTGTTGAGACTATTTACGAAATTCTCATATATAGTGTTCATAATTTTTTACATTGGTATGATGAAAATAACCTGCATTATAACTTCATGGATTTAACTTTGATTATGTAATTAAGGATGAAGACCCCTCTCCACGGATGATTCGTTCGGTTAGTTGCTAAAAAATTTGGTTAGTCATAAAACTTAAAAAAATCAGCGATGAAGACCCCCGTGCATCGCACGGGTAACATCCTAGTCTTTTTTAAGTAATTAGCTCATATCAGTACATTCAGACTCCAACTAAAAGAAGTATTAATTTTTTTGATTGTGGAAAAAGAAGTATTAATTTAATTTAGATCTCTTCACCACCTGTAAAATAAGGGATGTTTGAATGTATTGTTTTAAAATCATAGTAATAAAACTTGTGTTAAATTAAATGACCAGCCATAATCTTAGTGGATAAATGACATATAAAATAAGTGTGCTAGTAATTTTACGGTAAAGATTAATAAGTTTTGTTTTAATCTTTTTGATGAAAAAAATGATATTTAATGGCAATTAAAAACACCAATTATATATTGTAAAGATGACCACTGCCACTATACGTCATTTTTTCATTAAGGACTAGTATCAGACTCATTCATAAACTCCAGGTTTAATTTGACATTAACATTATGTTTTAACATATATTTTGTTCAGGTCATTTATGTTTGCTTAATCATATCCATTTTTGTTATTATGAAACATCTAATCTAACACTTAGCGTTTGAATGTTGGTCAAGGTAACGTCTGTACGCACGGCCTAGCTACTAGCTACTACGATCAATGTGTTTTTTTTTTCGTCAAAGGTCAATGAGTATCTAAAATCCATCGATATTTCATAGTAAAGTTTGATAGTAGTCATAATAATTTTTTAAATCAACATGGATGAAATGTCGTATCTGATAGATTTACTTTAATCTTCCAGCAAATTCAGTCATCAAATTGATCTACTTCTCAAGTTAAAGTAAACACTTTTCTACACTTTAAAGTGTAAAAAAAATTATATGAAAATTCTAGTATAGAATTTTTTTTTAGCTATGATGATATTAAAAAAAATGGATTAGTAATAATAATGTGGATTTGTGTCTTGATGAAGATGAGCTGGGAAACTTTTTATTTCCCAATAACTATAAGCCGTGCTTCATCAGTGAACTAAAACACATTTCAATCATGTTGCGGCCACAGGCAATAATAAAGACTTGGTTGTGCACTTCCCATCTTCATCACGAGTAATTGAGTTTTTATTTTAAAGCAAAATAGATTTATTGAATTTCAAAAGACACATGAGGACAACCCTCTCATGTAGGAAAAGCAAGCTAACTAAAGGCAAGACATCAACGTAAAAAAAAAAGTGATTGTTGTGGTACCTTAAGCAGACTAAGGTGTGGTACCCAAAATGAGTCGGTTCAACAATAAAGACTCATGTACCGGTTAAAATTTTGATTGTGTTCTATCGTAGTAATGCAACGTTCCATTATTAGAGACGTGAAATTTGAAAGTAGTGTTTTCTAAGCTTTGTGCGTCTATCAACCATTGTCATTTTACGCACATCTCCATCACCATTATTCGTTTCCACCACTCGTAAATTTTTCATCAAAAAATGAATTTCATGAGATTAAGTTAATTGACAAGTAAAGTAAAATCTAAAGATGTAATATTTACCTTGAATAACATGATAATAATATACACAATTACTTAATAGGGTACCATACATAAAAAAATTTGAGGGAACCACAGAATTTGGAAAAAAAAAAAAAACCAAAAGCCTGCTGCATACAAAGAAATCCAACTGCAAAAAGAGACAACGTGGCACAAACATTGCAAGAAATAATAAGGATCAAAGGAATAAAATAACCCCCTAATCACGAGTAATTAATTAATCGGAACAACACTAGAACACTAAGCAATATTTATAATAATATTAGAGTTAAAATGGTCCTTACATATGACCCCATCGGCCCATCCTCACAATCACAAGAGACATTTCTAGAATGAAATTTAAGGAAATAGCATAATAAAAAATGCAGAATTTAATAAATGAAATAGTTATATCTAAATGAGCCTTATAACTAATTTGGCCTACTACCACACTTCCATTGGTTTTCATGTTAAATTGCCACGTAAACACCAACATCTCAGTACTAAACAGCCAAAACAGTAGTTAAACCATGTTAAATTGTCAAAAGTACACACGAATATCCCAGTACGTACTAATTAAACAGCAACAACAGTAATGAAATCATTGTTCAAATTAAGTAGAAATACTAAAAACAGAGATCGATCAATGTGGCCTGGGCATAAGCGCATAAGCAAAGATGACAGCAAGTAACACAGCAAATGCAGGAGTGTAAAACACCACCATAGCTTGACCAAATGCCTTCTCATGAGCACATCTTAAGGCCCACCCCATGACAAGCCAAGCAAGATACATGGCCAGCGATTCCCCCAACCGAAATTGTAACTCCACAATGTAATCATGGACCAAACAAGACAGCACTATAACCCCCATTACTCCAAACAGCATCCATTCAAGTTTCAGGGATGAAATCTTGAGCAGTATCAGTGAGGCTGGAACGTAAACAGCAAGGGAAGTGACGAAAACATGTATGAGCATGAACTTTCTGTAAAATTTGTTCTTTGGAAAGCACCAACTGGCACATAACACCAATGCAGCCTCAAAGATACCGACTAAGGTGGCTATATAAAATGGAAGCTCCCCCTCCATTTGTAAAAAAAACCAAGGAAGAGCTCCAAACATACCAAGTGTAAAACCGGCCAACATAGCAAACCAGTATTGAGCCATAGTGCTAGCTGATACAAGAAGATCATGAATTGCAAGGAAAATATATGAGAAAGAAAACATGTAATGCTAACTCATATCATAATTCATAAACATAAATGTCAACAAAATAAAGGAAATAACTTAATGCTAACTCACTAAAATACAACATGCTCATTTATTAATATTCAACCTCAAATATTTACACAGTACATATAGACAGAAATTAAATCGGTGTGTACGTTATTTTATTCCATTTTCATTTTAATTCTTATCCTATGGTATCCTATGATTCACGTTAGAAGAAAGAAAACCCCCAAATATCAAGATTATTATGCAGAATGAAAACCAACCCCCAAATATCATGATTAAGATCATAAGCTAGCGTTGACAGAGTTAAAGAGTATCCTAATTTAATTGGTTTCAAATTGATTCCCTAAATAGCAGCAAGTAGCAAGAAACAAGAATGGAAAGAAAACGATGAAAGAAATCAAACGATTAGGAAACTGTTATCTCTTCAGTTCTTTACGCAATGTTAACACGTACACACAAAAATCGTAACAGTACCAGCAAAGCATGCAGTAAAGGAAATCAGAAAAACCTAAACAGATCAAGAAGAACCGGGACGACTCTACGAACCTGCGAGCTTCGAGGAGGAAGGTGGAGCAGCGATGCGTACGACGGTGGAGGAGCTATGCGGCAAGGACGGAGGAGCTTTGGCCTCAGATGCGACAGCAGCGAGAACTGGCTGCTGTGTCACGGACGAGGACGGTGGAACTTCGGCGAGGACAGTGTGCTGCGGCTGGTGTGTGATGAGTGAGACGGTGGAGGAGCCATGAGGTGAGGACGGGGGAGCTCCGGCGAGGACGGTGGATTGGTGTGGTGAATCCATGTGATCGATGAGAGTGAAATGCAAAATGTGCTCTCTCTTTACTTTCTCTCTCTAGGGTTTCAGAAACCGGAAAAATGAACGGGAGAGAGAAATGAAAAAGGCTCCAAACGCAATATATTGGGTTTTGGCAGAGGGGGGTGCTTTCTGCAACGTGTTTGCTGATTTGGTTGCGTGCTTGCTACGCGTTAGTGTGAGAGAGCGACGTTTTGTCTTTTTCGTAGATGAGTGAGACTGGGATTTTTAAATTCAAACAAATTAAAGGTACAATGAGAGAGAGTGTGTGAGAGGGTGAGTGAATAACGATGATATCTTTTATTTTGTCTTTTTCTGTAAACCCGTATTAATTTAAATTTTTAGATCTGAATATAAATATACTTCATAAATATTTGACCGATCGTTATGTTATGTCCAATTTAAATCTTGTTTTTATTTTTTAACTCCAGAAAAGTACTGTATGAATTACTTGACTCAATTAATTAAAGTTAGGAAAAAGAGTTACATAATGGCTCAAACCAAGTGTGCTCTTATCTTCCCTCTTTTGTTTTCCATTTTCGTGTTTGTTTGACTACCCTGTACATTTCTGATCTTTTTGTACCTGCATTTTCATAAATAGAGAAACATATCTCTGAACCAGAAAATATCTCTGCCTAGCAACACCAAAACAGAACGAGCCGATCAATTTTTGAATTGGTAATTATCGTTCAGTGAACGGTTGAAAGTTGAAACTTTTTGGCTTATTGCAATAGTTATCTTAATTCTATGATGACATTAAAAAATGAATAGTACTGTTTTTGAAGTTTGTGTATTGAATTTTTTTTCTGCTTATAAATTATGGACATTTAGTTTAACAGTAGTAATATTAATCATTTTTAACGTCAAGAAATATTTTTACTTTTAAGACAGTAATTAGGTGAGTTCAAACTTCAACTAAATAAGTAAAGGCTAGGATAGACACTTTTTCTCTGCGACTTAGGGTGGGTTTGGTATAGCGTTGGGAATATGTGGACGCGCATTACAATGGAACCAACAAGTGCAATGATTTGAAAAAAACGTGCGTTTGGCCTTGTACAATGCTAAGGCAAACATGCACTAATGTAATTTCTTCCTACCCCAACCTCAACCCAACCCGTACTCTTCTCTCTTACTACAATATTAGTTGATCCTAACTGACAAAACTCACGTTTGGTTACCTCCTCAGCCAGAATCACCATATTGTCTCATCGCTGGAGTTGGCAGTCATGGTGGTACCTTTTCAATCGTCCGTCGTTGAAGACCACCATGGTTCTAGATTTGTTTCTCTATAGTTATGATTTTTTTTCCCTATTCTTAGTATCTGCAATATTTTTAGGTCTCATTAAAGAGGGGTTAAGGCAACAATGGGTTTCAGTAAACCTAAAATCCGACGGGTTGGATATGGGTTGGGTATAAGGTACTGTTTGACTCAATTTTTCTTTTGTCCTAAAAACCACTTTTAAGTTAAAGCTTAAAATAAAATCTTTAAGAAAAAGGTAAAAGTCATTTGTTAAATTTTATTTTTATTTTTCATAGCTCAAAAACTACTTTTTATTTATAAGCTATTTGCCAATTTGTAAATTTACGACAATGAGTGGTCACGCAACATGATGATAGATGGATTAGGTAGCAAAGGTGGTGGACGTTTAGCTGCTGGCGACAACGGAGGTGGCGATGGTTTCTTGGTGGCAGGGGTTGTGACGGTTATGGTGGTGATGATGACAGTGGTAATGGTGGCGGAAGGCGGTGGTCTTATTAATGGTAGAGGTGGTGGTGGTGGCGGTATTAGCTGAGGGTGAAGGTGGTGATGAAGGCGGTGGATGTGGAGGCAGCGACAGTTGCAATGGTGGTGGTGGCAGTGACGACGACAGTGACAATGGTGGTGTTGGAGGGCGATAGTTTTATTAATGGTTGAGGTGGCGGTGGCAGTGATGTTGACGGTGGTGGTGGCGATAAGGGTGGTGGTCTTATTAATGGTAGAGGTGGTGACACTGACGTTGGTGTTGGCTTGTGCGTGTGATGACAGTGATGGTGGTAGCAAAGCTCTTCTTGATAATTTTTTATCTAAAAAGTTACTTAAAAACAAGTTACTCATTTTTCAATGAGCTTTTCCTCAAATGTGTTTGACCCAACTTTTCCTTCTAATGAGCTTTTAAGTCATAAAAAAGTTGAACGAAACGCTATTTAAGAGTCTAGATTTGAGAATGACAAAATCCGACCACGACCCCGACCTTTTACTATATTAATATAATGGGCAATTTAGTAAACTAAATCAAAATCGACGTGGCATTGAAACAAAATTCAAACTACATTAAATATCTATGAAAAAGGGTGAGACTTTTCAAGAGTATTAAATGTTTCTTTTCTTTTGTGGCAGATTCCGATGCCTTTTTAGTTCGTAGTTAAGCGTGTGATAAATGCTAACCTCTTCTTCAGTATAAAATGACTCTTCAGTAAACCCCTGTCTTCTACTGTTGCATTGCTGAATCGATTGATAATGGCAGGGTTGATGAGGGAACAGGACCAGTACATGCCGATCGCGAACGTGATAAGGATTATGCGAAGGACTCTTCCACCGCAGGCCAAAATCTCCGACGAGGCGAAGGAGACGATTCAAGAGTGCGTGTCGGAGTTCATCAGCTTCGTTACTTCCGAAGCTAATGAGCGGTGCCAGAAGGAGCAGAGGAAGACGGTGAGCGCAGAGGACGTGCTTTGGGCGTTTGGGAAGCTTGGCTTCGATGACTACCTTCTCCCTCTCACCCTTTTCCTTCACCGCTACCGTCACACTGAAGGCGGACTTGTCATGCCACCACCGCCACCGCTGCCGCAGCCAGCGCCAGGGTACTACTACAGGGATGATGATGCCTCTGCTTCTGGCTCTTCAATTGCACCATTTGATTCTCTTTTTCACCTAAAGCGTGATCCTGATGATTTGATTTGATGTGAGAAATTAGTTTAAGAGAAAAACCAATGCATGCAGATTCAGGTGAGAGTAGTGTTTCTAGCTAGTACATTTGCATGTCCCTGTTGCATTAATTCAAGTGCATGGTCTGGGACCTATTAGCTTCAATTTTGGTTGATGTATTTGTGGACCTGACTTGAGAAATATATTGATCTTTTCTTCTTCTTTATGCTTTAGAATTTAGATAAATAATGTGGAATATGCATGAAAAACAAGAATTGGTAATTTAATTAGCATGATTGTGATTTAGATAATCCTTGATTAATTTATTAAGAGATAAAAAAGATAAAAGAATAAGCGAGGGAGTTCTATATTAAGAATTGTATCAAATTTTATTGTTACAGCTGGGGAAGAAGTTGGAGATTAGTCACGTTTCCTCTTGAGTTTTGAACTTCTGATTTGAAAAGCCATAGAAAAATGACATGATAAGATAATTTTTCTCGGCGTCAATGGCACATTGAAAAAGCAAATGACCAATAGAAGGCATAAGGCTTATGCTTTTCTTTAAAGTTGAGTGTTCTTCCCTAGACTTCTAGTGGAGGATAAAGTTTCACTTTCTATCCAGATCAATATACGTTTATTCAGCAAAGTCACAAAGAACACCACTAATACTCATCATATATTAAAGTTCAACTGAATCATTCACAATTGGGCGGTTTAGTCTTAATTAACCTGGTAATTTACATTGTGGTTATTTTATTTGGACAAAATACTTTGATTTAAGGACGACATTTTTCATTCATACCATTCATTTGTTCTATTTGTTTCTCATTCAATATTCACATCATCATATATATCTTCTTTATCACTTATATTTCATATTTTTTTACCACACTAAACATTTTCCTTTGAAAAGTGATGTGTTTGGACTGAGGACCCATGCTTTCTAAGCCCTTTACCTTTTTGGAATTGAATTTTATTTGATAAATAAAAAACGTTATTCATACTTGGAAATTGTTTGGTGGTGGTAAAGATTTATACAAAATAAATAAATAGACAATTGAAAGACAAACGACGTCGTAGAAAGGGTCTGAAAAAGGTATACTATTCATGCTTAGTCAAGCTGGCATAGAATGAAATAGTAACACGTACTCCTATTTCTTTCTTGTCAGATTCTAAAAACGCACTTAGTCAATGCAGAGAAGACCAAGGTCCAAGACCACCACCACCACCCTTTTTTCCTTTTGCTTTGCTAATTAATATACACTTTTTTTATTTCATCTCACATATCTATATATATCAATTTCAATTCATTACAGCCAGGTGTGGTCACTGCATCGCGGGAACCCAAATACCCCGGAAGAAACATCAAGATACCCCAACCAACCAACCAACCACCATTTTCATTCTCCATATTGCTTTCCACCAAGGAAACGGATCGAAACTCTGAGGCACAAAAACTGCACTTCAATCAATCCTTTTGACTTGTACATCAAGTTACATATCATTAACAACATATCCAACTTGCCTGCCTCAGAGTTTCCGTTTCCCTTTTTTCATTTAATGTTCTTCGTCCGTTTTTCCGTTTTGCATTTTACAGCTTAACTCTTCATTACACCACGCTGCATTCTTCAACATCCTCCTCCTCTAGCCTCTGCATACATTTCATCCCTTCCTTTATTCCTAAACCTTCATTCATCACAATCCACCACACACCAGGTAATGCATGCTTATTTTGATTCTGATAATTCTGAATTAATCACCATGACTAATTAAATTCAAAACATGATTATTCATTCTGAATTTTTATTAGGAAATTGTTATTCAGACCAACCTCACGTCTATTCGTACCCCTTGAAACGTGATTATTATTGTTCTTTGTTTTTTTCAATTTGTAGGTTTTTGCATTGATTTCAATTTTCAACAATTCAAGGTGCCTCCTTCTGTTGCATAAGCCGGAATGGAACAGCTCCGGCATATTGGTGAGGTTCTTGGAAGCCTGAAGGCGCTCATGGTGTTGCGCGACGAGATTCAGATCAACCAGCGGCAATGCTGTTTGATCCTTGACATCTTCAGCTTGGCGTTTGATACCATCGCCGATGAGATCAGGCAGAATCTGAAGCTGGAAGAGAGGAACACCAAATGGAAGCCTCTTGAATTTCCTCTCAGGGAGCTTTGTAGGGTTTTCAAGGAGGGGGAGCTTTACATTAGGCATTGTTTGGATTCCAAGGATTGGTGGGGGAAGGCGATTACCCTGTCTCAGAATAGGGATTGTATTGAATTTCATGTTCATAACTTGCTTTGTTATTTCCCGGCGGTGGTCGAGGCGGTGGAGAGTGCAGGGGAGGTTTCAGGGCTTGATCAGGATGAGAAGGGTAAGAAGAAGGTTATGTTGGACAGGAAGTATGACATGGAGTGGAATGATCCAAAACTCTTTCAATGGAGATTTGGGAAGCAGTATTTGGTTCCTAGGGAGATTTGCAAGAGGTTGGAGAATGCTTGGATGGAAGATAGGTGGAGGCTTATAGAAGCATTGAAGGAGAAGAGGGGTTCTTCTAGCAAAGTCACTGGTTCAAATGGAAAGCATGAGCACCACCTTGCTGGTTTATTGCTCAAGAAACTTCTGAATGGATCAGATAAGACAACAAGCAAGGAGCTCTGGCCAATTCAAGTGTTGTTAGGAGGTAAGGATTACCAGGTGAGAAGGAGATTGGGAAAGGGAAAGGAGTTCAAGGAGATTCAGTGGCTTGGACAGAGCTTTGCTTTGAGGCACTTCAATGGGGAGAAACAAACTCATGAGGCTGAGATTTCCACTCTGCTATCACTTTCTCACCCCAACATATTGCAATACCTCTGTGGGTTTTATGATGAAGAGAAGAGAGAATTTTCCCTTGTCATGGAGTTGATGAACAAGGACTTATATACCTACATGAAGGAGAATTGTGGTCCCAGGAGACAGATTTTGTTCTCCATACCTGTTGTGGTGGATCTCATGCTTCAAATGGCAAGAGGGATGGAGTATCTTCACTCCAAAAAGATTTTCCATGGAGACCTTAACCCTTGTAACATTCTCCTCAGAGCTAGAAACTCTCAAGAAGGTTATTTCCAAGCAAAAGTTGCAGGGTTTGGCCTTTCTTCTCTGAGGAGTGGTGACAATAACCCCAGAAACTCACCACCACAGACTACTCCCATTCAGAATGAGGAGCTCTACCGTTCCATTTGGTATGCCCCTGAAGTTCTCACTGAGATAGAACAAACAGGAAATAATGCATCCACCTCTCCCAGTTCCAGATACTCAGAGAAAGCAGATGCATACAGCTTTGGCATGATTTGCTTTGAGTTGCTGACAGGGAAAGTTCCCTTTGATGATAACCACCTTCAAGGAGAGAGGAAGAATCAGAATATCAAAGCTGGGGAGAGACCTTTGTTTCCCTACCGTTCCCCAAAATACCTTGTGAGCTTGATCAAAAAATGCTGGCAAACTGATCCTGCTCAGCGTCCAAGTTTCTCTTCTATCTGCAGGATCTTGCGCTACACCAAGAAGTTCCTTTCCATGAACCCAGAGTACCATGTTATCAATCCTGAACTCAATCAGCTTGAGCTGCAGTCTCCACCTGTTGATTGTTGTGACATAGAAGCAATTTTCATCAAGAACTTCCCAATGGAAAGGGTGTCTAATCTGTCTGCAGTGTCCCAGATACCATATGAAATGTTTGCTTATAAAGTTGCTGAGAAAGGGAAGATCAATCACAGCATTAGTACCAAAGATAAGTGTTCTGAGCCAGCAAAGAATGAACCCTTGTTGAGTGCAGAAGAAAATGATGACCAAAACACGGTCAGTACGGATGATAATGCATCCCTAAGTGAAGATCCACTGCCACAAGTAACCAATCCAAGTTCAATTTGTGGTGATACACAGCCTGTTTGTTCAGAAGCCCCACCGAGGAAAAGTGTTACAATAAAGAAACCAACGCAACTGAAGGTCAAGAAAGACCAAGGTCAGTGTTTATGCTACAAAATGTTTCATTTAGATTATCTTTTCTTAGTTGGAATTGTCTTTGTTCAATTTCCACTGAGATAAGGAATGGAAGAGAGAAGTTGGTGAAAAAGATCAGTAATGGGATAGGAAATAGATATAATGAGTAGTGTGATAGAAAGAAAAAATAAATTAGTAAAAATAAGATTTAAGAGAAAATGGGCATGCGTGAATCAAATGTGTTATTACATTGTTAGTAAGATGTCATCCTTGTATATATATATATGGTGAAAAGGGATTATTGAGAAAAAATGATGTGAAAGAATTGTTTTCTTTTATGGTGTGTCAATTATGCTCTTTGGTTTTTGTCAAAAAATAACTCTTTGGTTTCCTAAGACAATGAGAGGTTAGAAAGAAGATAGGGCTATGTGAAGGTGAAAATGCTTCTTTTCCTGACCGTTTTTTAGGAAGTGTTACTCATAATCAATTCAAGCACTCAAAATTGATTTTGGCTTAAGATTCAAAGAAAGATTTCCAAGCATGCACTTACTCTATTAAGGATAGTAGTATTTTGTTGCATGTTATGGTGCTTTTGAAACTTTCATGATCAATGTGATTGCCTTAAGCTAATTAAATATTAAATTGGTTGAAACAGGAACATCAAAATTGCGAGTAACAAAATCATTGCCACATTCTTTATCTGGTCGTTTAAAGGTGAATAGGGCGAACCAGTATTTAATGGCATCAAGCCCTCTGAGCCCGGGTAAAAGAAGACCTACCAATGTCACTGAATCGGAGCGCATTTCCACTTTCAACAAATTGACTCTATCAGCATCAATGAGGAGAAAAAGACCTGATGGCCTTGTCATCGATTCCAAGTCCAGTTTAAAGCTGAAAACAAGGGATCGCTCACCATTGACTAAATCCAGCAATGTCACAGATTCTAACACTAGTCTAAAGACCAAAAAATCACAACTAGCTATGAATCCTTCTTTGAGCACAGCAAGACTGAGACGTATCAACACTGACACCAATTCGAAGAAGCAAAAGGGATACATGTCGTTGAGCAGCACTCCATCAAGAACATGCACGCACCGAAGATGTAGCCATGTCTCAGATTCAGAAACTGGTTTTAAGATAGCAAGAGGTAGGTTATCACCCTTGGCATTGAGTCCATTAAGCCCATATGTGAGGAGATCAACAAGAACATGCGGCCATGTCTCCGACTCTGAGAGCACAGAAAGAGGAAGCTTGTCACCATTGAGCCCGTATGTTAGGAGAACATGTGGTCATGTCTCTGATTAAAGCCTTTGAATTTCAGCACCTAATTAAGAACCTTACTCTTTCTTAGCACAGTTCCTAGTCTTTTAGACCAGTTTGCATCATACAGATTTTCCAACAGATTTAAATTTTTATTTGACAAGGGCAAGTCTTTTGTTAAGGTGAATGGAAAGGGAAACAGAATGTGTAGCTTTTATGGGGAGGTTATATATAGAAGCGTAGTTTCAAGCCTGGTTGTATTATTATCAATCTTTCTGAGATTTCCTGTGTTTTAGGATTGTGGTTACTGAATTTTGGGTGGATTTCATTCATGTCATAATTGGAGGTTGGTCCCACTACTTTCATTCATTCATTCATTCATTCATTTATTTTGTAACTTTCTCAAATTTAATTCTTTCTTTGATTCATTCTCTAGTTATTTGTCCCAATTTTTATTTTTCTCTGGGGGGAAGGGGTGGTACTTTCTTAGGTACTTTTCTTCAACATTCACCTATAACATTAATGCACAGCCACTGTGAAATATTGCTTTGATGCATCTGACAATAAACTGTGTTAGGATTCAAAACTATATACCATTTGTACACATTGGAGGGAAATATACCTCGAAAAATATTTTTTTATTGTTACCACAGACAAAATATTGTCATTTCTCTTTGAAAATCACAAAAAAATCCACTTCACTGAGTTTCAGGGATAAAACTCATAAAAGTGACAGAGAAAACAGAGGGAAAGAGCCAAAGAGGATCTTGAAGTTGTGTTATTTTTTATTTTTTTGTGGGACAAAGTAAAACAATTTTTTGCCACCTTAGTAACCGAGTTAACACTAAACGTGTCTTATGGAAATGGAGATTCAATCCTACAAGTGCTCTGTCCTTTGAGAATCATGCTATGACAACTATTAAAAAAGACTAAACAAAGCTTTTATTTCAAGTAGAAAAGTCAAAATAATAACACCAATGACACTTTCTGATTTATACATAATTAATAATGTAAAAATTAAAGTAATGATAAATTGAATAGAAGAAAAGCAGTGCACAAGAAACACTGCATTTACATGCTCTATTTATATAGTAACCTAAACTCAATATCATCAAGGTATGCTACTATCATCTACATTTACAACTACTCCACGGGAGACACAGGAAAAGAAAAGGTGGGGGAGGGTGTGTTACACTTACAACTGAAATCATTTGCATGGTGGTGAAGCGGTTTTATCTTTTGACGAACAATCATTTTTCTTCCTACAAACCTACACGTGCTAGTCCTTTCTGAATAAAAAAACCCAGAAAAGGACTGCAATACAATTTACAAAGGCACTTTGTAGAGATACAGGGTGCATTCTAGAGTTTAGATGCAACTTAGCACATAGCATTCCAATCCCGAAGTCTCAATCTTTTTTCATATTCAATCAGCTTCTCAGGTTGATCTGAAAAATATTAATCTGTAACAAACCTGTGTTAAATGTGACAATGTGAAATTCTGGTCTGCAAGTCCAAGCTTGCTCATCATATGATGAATCCAACCTCAGAAAAGATATGGATTTAGATAGAAAATCTATTCCTCCATCCTATAGGGGCCGGAATTCAAACCTTCGGCATGAAATTGAGAGCTAGAGCTCAAGATGTCAAAAGAACCTTTTACACTCTGCAACAAGTTTATGGCATTGGCCTGAGTAGCAAGGACAACACTGCAGGAATTCACAAAATTTTGAAAGCCATCAAGGACAAACTTCCCTTTAAACCATCTGTAATACTTTAATACATCCACTTGAATTGGCCGCAATAAGCATGTCAGATTTCCCTCTCCAGCAAACACTTGAAACAAATTGCCCATGGTCATCATCAATCTCTTTACCAGAGATGGGATCAATGGACCCAAATTTGTACGAAGTGACAGGCATAGGAAGCGATCTATAGTATGAGTAAACCTGCAAGAAAACATATTTGTGATATAACTTCTCCACAAAACTCTGGCCAACAGATTTTTCTATATTACAAATTGTAAAATTGCAAAGCACAGATATCATCACAAAATGGTGTATAAACAAGTTCATAATAGGATTTGTGAACTCAAGTTTCAGAGATTTGCAAATAAATAGTTCTGATTTTACAAATTACTAATTGAATGGATGTGTTCCTTGTTGTACACCGGAAACTAAAATATACCTCATTTGTTTCTGAACCACATGCAATATATCCATCAGATACTGATAAGCCCACAAAGTTCTGTCAAAGCAAGAGGTGGAAGATTTCAGCCAATGTAAACAAGTAAGCATAAACAAACATGGGTTATCTTAATAACAAAAACAGGTCATATTTCTGACATACAGACAAAGGAGTTCATTACAGAAGTGGACAAATTATTTTGGCCAAAGGCAATATGGATTTCATAAATTTGATTTTGCTGTTCAGACCACAACTGATAGAGCACAGAAATTAATTGATTGAAATATGTAATCTAGAACACAAATAACAAAAATAGAGCAAAAGGCTTCCTGTCTTAGTGATAAAAGTCTTCTATAGAGAATGTTCCCTGTTAACAACCCACTAACAACAAATACTCTAATTATCCACCCTAAAATCAGATATCAGATATATCCCTAAAACAGAATTACCATTAGCAAAGCAGTTTGCTATTATCAAATATACTCTTTAAACATAACTATTGATCTGCCAAAGATTTGACAAACATAAATTCCACCAAATGTTACAAAATTTAAATTCAAACCTTCTCATTAGTATGTCCTGACAGGGTTAGGCTGCAAGCACTAGTGGATGCACCCACAGATGAGGTTTTATTGAGATCCCAGATCTTCAATGTATTATCAGTAGAAGCAGAAACAAGTGTTTCAGAGTCTAAGAATTTGACATAGCTGACAGCTTTGCGATGGCCAGTCAATACACACCAGGGACTTCTAAGATTGCGAAGATCATAACAATAAGTTGAGTAGTCCGCAGATCCAAAAGCCAGCAAATGAGAGGAATGAGCAGAGAATTGAACACAGCATACATTAGCAACATTCCTGATTGTTCCTAAACAATTTCTCTGTAAAAAATTGTATTATATCAGCTCTTGAATAGTTATTGGTAAGAAACTGTTATGCATTTTTTATGCTTACGAACAGTGAACACCAGTTATTTTTTGTATCCATGTTGTGCTTTACATGATATATATAATTAAATCCCAGATAGAAGCAACATAAAATTACATTGCAACCCCAGTTTCTTCGATTATAGATTTTCCGTCAAGCAAATCTGCACATTCACATGCTGATATGCATGTGTGCATATCTGCATAGCAGAGGGTTTACCTCACTGATGCTCCACAGTTTGACAGTACAATCATCACTTCCGCTGGCAAATTTTGTAGGGCACACTGCAGAGAAGTCCACGGACCAAGCCCTCTTTTCATGTTCGGTAAATTGAGAAAACTCTTGACCTGTACTAGCATCCCATAACTGAAAATGCATCCAAATTATACATTCCATGAAAAACAATCAGAGGTGCCAATCATCAAGAAATGCTTGTACAAGTAAATTGATACCATTGTAAATTTAAGTAAGCAAATGAAGATTGCCAGTTAATATTCTGATGCTAAATAATTATATATCATGCACAAGCTTAGCTGGAAAACAACCATGTACTTATCATTAAAGTCTATCAGTACATGGTGGTTAATGAGAACTTTGTAAGAATAAACATGTCCACAAGCAAACATGCTTTTCCCTACCAAGTTATAAAAGTCAAGGTACTAACAATTTACTAATCAAATAGTGGAAATCAGATATTGGGTTCCAACAAGACCCACCAATCTTGAGAAAATTAAAATTGTTTTCTCCAATTAGGGGCAGAGTTTTAGCACAAATATTCAAGTGAAAAACAGAGTGGACCATTTTGAGTGAAAAATGCCTTCACATAGGTAAACCGATGGATGGATACTACAAAGAATGTCTTCAAATGACAAAACAATGATTCAAATGGTGTCTTATCTCATGTAAAACATACCTTCACTACACCATCATAGTCTGTAGAGGCCAGATAGTTCTTAATATAGTTATTCCAGCAAACACAGCTGAGCTTTGATTTGTTTGACATCTCAACCGCAGGATAATGGATATCAACGGAGTCATTGCAAAGTGCATCAAACTCAAAAATTTTAATTTTCTTAGATATTCCAGCAGAAGCAAAGTACTCTTCATCCCGATCGAAGCTTAGAGAGCAAATCACATTTGCAGGATTGTTGAAATCTGCATTTCTTAGTACACCCCGCACTTCAAACTTGCTATAACATGCATATTTGCACAAACCATCAAAGAAGGTTCCTAAAGGATCTTTCCTTTCAGGTTGTGCCTCGTCTTTTTGGGCCATATACCAATTCTCACGATTTCTTAGTATATCTACATCTGGGTGAGCTGCACCATCTGTTTCAGAAGTCTGAACTTTGGATCTCATGGAAAAATAAGCACTTTCAAGATGGCCTATATTTCTCAACAATCTCAGTTCATTTGCATTAGAGATTGAGGGTATTGAGGGTAGAACTTCTGCACTTGAAGCCTCCTTTTTAATAGGCACAATCTCTTTCTGACATGCATAATTATTCTGGGATCCAGATGAAACCAAGGACTTTTTTAAGTCATGCCTCTTGTCCACTTCTTTTATATCTGATTCCAGGCACTTGATCTCTTCTACCAATTTGGAGGCATCATTCTGCTTCTGATCTTTTAATGAGATGAGGAAATGCAATAACAATTCTGATTCTGCATCTTCTTGGTCAATATCTGATGACAATTTCTCACTATACAGCTCCTGGGATCCATTGAGCACTTCAGATTGGAGGATTTCCCTGTTATGCAACAGAAGTTATAACTTCAGAAAATCAAATCAGTAGTATATAACACAGGTTTGAGGTCCACATTTTCAGGACTAGCAGCATATTAATCTAAAACACTCATAATTATGTACGCACTATGCAAGGTCAAGGACGGATAGAAAAGAATATCCAGTTTAAAAATTAAAGCAACCAGCTATATTTTTAGAGACATGTGATTTTAAAAAGCACCATGTTCATTCATATCAATAGTTCGTAATATACAGGAAGTAGTCATCTCAGAGCATAAAAATTTGAACTTTATCTATAATAGCTTCCCAGAAGTACAGTTTTCAATAAAATAACTGACACGGTTCTTGTGCAAAAAAGCATGGCCAGAAAGATAGAAAATTGAAGATAGCACAGTACAAATGAAAAGATGGGACAGAACTAAAAAATAATATAGCAAAAGAGAGAAGAGGTGGAGCGAAACAAAGAAACGGGAAATAAATCGATAAGCAAGTGACACATGTCAGTATATCTGGACAGATTTAATATCTATAGAGATAATGAAAAAATTCATGTGTCCCTTAAATATGCACTTCCGTAGTCAGGGCAGCTGAAATTATATTTTTATTTGTGATTTATAAAGTGCCTTTACACTTTTATTTAGTTAGTTTGATACGAACATTTAGTTTGTTAATAATGCAGCACAAACACAAAGTCAGAAAACATACTGGGAGGGGAGAGGGAAGGGAGAGGGGATCATTGTATAAAAACCTTATGATGACACAAATACGAGAGATAATTGTGGAGGCTGATGATGACAAATGTTATTTATACGTTGATACCTCTGTCAACATCCACATAGAAGGCATACCATGATTTACTTATACATTCTTCCATATTAGCGACATTTAAAAAA
This sequence comes from Lotus japonicus, assembly GCF_012489685.1. Taxonomy (NCBI): domain Eukaryota; kingdom Viridiplantae; phylum Streptophyta; class Magnoliopsida; order Fabales; family Fabaceae; genus Lotus; species Lotus japonicus. Next base: position 93,661,858 of record NC_080042.1, read on the forward strand.
AAAATGAGATCTGTAAATCAGATGTTTGTCAAATCATTTATGTTCACGAACTAAATTTGACCTTGACTATGATAGACAATAACTTTACCTTGTTGTTGGACGTGATGATGGTTCAGGATGCAGCAGCCAAAGACAAAAGCCAGCTTCCTTGGGATTTTCTGATAGGAAAGCTGGGGGAAGAATCCTATGATGAAGATCAGACATTGCTGCAATATGTGCTCTTTCAGTGTCAAAATGGCCCAGTAACTGAAAAAATTACCCTAAAGAAATCAGCTGCTGACTTGAAGTTTATATAAGCTACCAGTGAGAATTGAATGAGGACAATATCAATGTAATAATATATGATCATTCAAATGCCTCTCAAAATTTCTTGTATATAAAGATGCTTTCAATTATACCAACTATTTAATTTTCTTGACAGGAAATATTTGCACTAAACACCTACACGAGTCTTCTATTCCTTACTGGGAAGATGTCACTGTGCTGATGCTAAAAACAGTGAAGCACCAAAGGAAAAAAAAAACAACTATATATGTTTCCAAACCAACGCTATTGCTAGAAAGCCACATTGAGCTCCAACATATATAGACAGAAGCAGGAATTAATAAATTGTACTCAGCAAGTTTGTATCTCAATTTGAGGAATTAGGATTTAGGAATAGACATTATTAAAGAACACATAACTACATTTAATTAAGTGACAGGCATTAGGCTACACACCTCAAAAAGTAGGACACCAAGGCAGTAGATATTTGATGACATTGTGCAACCTCCCTCAGGACTTGCATACCACTTATCTTCTAATGTTTCACATATCAAAGTTGATGACAGTTGACCTGCATTAGATATATGAGGGGTGCTAGACATTCTCCCTATATTATATCTAGAAAATTGAATACGACCCTCATATTCATTTTGATAATCTTTTGATCCAATTGGAGGAATATGAACTTTACTATCATTAGCAGTTTCAAAACACAAATCGCTCCCAGTAGCTCTCACATTCTCGTTAAATTTTTGCTTCTTCAATTCCATATCAGAATAGGGAAATGTCACTTGCTCTGACATCCTTTTTCTAATAAAAGAATTATCTAAGTGAAGAGCTTCAGAATTTACAGCACTGTCTACCGTCTGTTTTTTAATCGGTAACCCAAGGTACATGACCTGACTTGATGGTAGCAGTTTAATAAAAGATGGACATAGGTTAAGCAATGCAACTCCCTGAGAGTGATAGTCATCCACTAAGTCCACAATCTTCCTAAGTATATTTAAACCTTCCACTTTGCTTACTTTATGGTGCCTAAATTTCAACCATTCTCTCAAGGTCATACCATCAGAATCAGACCTGCCAGATCTAGGCATAGCATCACTATGAGAAGGAAACTTTGCAGTTTCAGACGTATGCTTCACCGATACATAGTTTGGCCGAGTAACAATACCAGTCTTCATCTGATTCTGATTAGTACCAAAGCCAGTCTTCATCCGATTGTGATCAGCATCAACGCCAATCTTGATCTGATTTTGCTCTCTTGACTGAACATATAAGCCATCCAAAGGTGGACCTTTACGTAGAGTACCCTTACCCTTCAATGTATTTTTAATAAAAAACTCAGTAAATCCTGATTTGGATATAACTTTTGTCCGTACTCCTCCATGAACATCACCGCCACCCTCTTTACTTTCAGCAGCTGCCAAGTGTTCCATGACGTTACTCTGACCATCGCTGAGTGACTTTCTAGCCATTAGCTCCGGGAAAGACGTGGATCCAATATCCTCCCAAACACTAGATGCAGCCTGGCCACTGTTTCTCAGCCCAATATCACTCACTGAATTCCCGACTCCTGAATTATTTGCTAGCTGATAAAGATTCTGCCGATTATACATATGCTCTCGGTTGCTCGACGTACCAATATCTAAGCTAAAACCATTGTAACTTTTCACTGTTAGCTCTTCAACCATGACACCAGCATCATCCCTGAAAACGCTCGTATGAGGATATTGTGACGTAGCTATAAGGCTGACAGCTTCAGCTACATTCTGACTTCCTAGAATGTCACCATATTCCCGTGGCGCCATCTGGGAGTAATCCTGCTTAACAGGTATAAGAACTTCTTGAGATTTCAAGATTTTCCGGCTTTCCGTGTTGGGTAAATACTCATGATCCTCTTTGACTTGGCACCGCGACTCTTCAGCAACCTCTAATTGGGTTGCCTCACCAACCAATTCTCCATCCATGCTGCTGATTCTAACTTAATTGAATCACATATCTTTCAACAAGTAAACTGAAATTGTTCATACAAGTTGATCAATCTGTCAAGTAAATTTAAAAAACATTAATTAAATACACAGTAATCAGCATTTAGCATTTCAGTCATGATATTGATAAATAAATAAAAAAGTTTCTAAGCAAAGGTCTATGCTACAGTATTTGCAGATTGAAAAAGTGAAATTCCAGAAGAAAGAGAACTTAACAATAAACATATATATATATATATAACTTAACAGTAAAACCTATAGAATCGAATAAGAATAATTGTGAAACCTGAGAAGCGGCGCATCGAAGAGGTAGCTGTGTTGTGTATGTGGTTGAATTGAAGAAAAGTGAGAGTGAAGCAGAAGAGTGAGCGTGTGTTGCAGATGAGAAAGGGAAAGCGATTCTTCTCTTGTGTTGTGTGTTTGTTGCAGCAAGTCGGTGTTCGAATGGAGAAGGAAGAAGAAGAAAGAGGAAAGGCTGAGACAGGAACACGCGAACACACAGAGACAGACAAACAGACAGACACAGCATCAAATCAAGCCGGTGGTAAGATAACGGTGCAAGAATAGGCCGGGCTTTCATTAAGCATTATTGGGTTCGATCCGACCGGATATATAACATTCATTACTCTACAAATTAATTTGGTTCAGAATAGGTGCTCAAAAAACATAAATAAATGGAAAGAAAATCAAATATTTTGATTTTCAACCAAATAAATATTCAACACAACCAACATGAGTATCAATGTAAAATAATAGTTTCTGCTTGAATCTCTAACAAGCAGAAACTGCCTGAATTCAAAGTAACTATTTCTCTCAAGTAGAAGTTGGGAATTAGATTTCCCACCCCATCTATTAGAATTGTCACCCCATTAAAATACTCCGGAAGATTAAGTTCTAGAGTGCTCCGAAAGATAAACTTTCGAAGTTCTTTAAAAATGAGGGTGCCAAATTTAAGTGCGTAGTAAATAAACCAACTGATACGATCCGGAAGTTTAACTTCTGGAGCACTCCAGAACTTAATCTTCCGAAGTATTTTAGTGGGGTGACAATTCTAATGGATGGGGTGGGAAATCTAATTCCCAACTTCTACTTGTGAGAAATAGTTACTTTGAATTCAAGCAGTTTCGACTTGTTAGAGATTCAAGCAGCTTCAGTTTAGTAAATTACATACATACCCTCTCACAGTTATATTATTATTTTAATTCTACCGGTTACCTCACCTCATCATGAATCTCTCAATTATATTATTTTTTTAATCCAACCGGTAACCTTACCTTCGGTAGCATGTCAAAACACTCTTTCATATATGAATAACTCATGATGCTCATCCATGCTAGAAACCACCTTTATTTGAGAGTAATTTCATCAATTTCACATTATTTATATTATATTATATCTTATCATTAAAAGTGTACCTCAAATTAACACAAAATATAAAATAGGATAAAAATCTATTATAGTTCTGGAAATTTGCTAGTTATCCTATCCTCACCATGCCCTTTAATCTTTAAATCGAAAAGAATCATATGAAGTTTGGTTAATTAATATTTTCTTACAGTGGTAACTCAGTTGGTAACGCAGATTAAGTATAGAGTTTTTGAGTTCGATCCTCATACAACTAGTATCCGAACCCGTGCGTCGCACGGATGAAATAATATGGAAAAAATAAATAAAAATGAAGTTAAGAGCAATAAATAATGTTTTTTATATGGTCTTTTTGTTTTAACTGAGTCGAGTTACATTCGGATATGTTTTGGTTATGTTTAATTTTTACTTTGGTTTTAGAGAAGACATTATCATACACAGAATCATGTGTGTATTATATTCATAAGTATAATCTTGCATCCGTTGATCATCATGAGTTAAAACAAAGTAATAAAATATCAGATAAATTTCACCCAAATTGACGTAACGTAGAAATCTGAAATAACCCACGTCTGAAATAGTATTTTAATTAGAGGTACAATGAACCAAATTACATTACAAATAAATTCGGAAAGATCCTTAAAATGAGAAAACTACTTGAACTGAAAAATTCATTATATAATAAATTATAGCAATGTAAAAATGCCTTTGATTTTTTTTTTTCCGATGAAGTGACATTTTTTCTTTTTCATAAGTCTCCACTTGCAAAGAATGAGACACCATAAAAATTACATCACTAACCGATTAGGACTAAAGTTATTTATTCAAGAGAAAAACAATATATATTACTAAAATAAAAACATATTTGCAGTCATATGACATATTAGTGCATATTTAAGTAGCTTGAAATTTCATGTATGTAGTGATAGACAATAGTATTCCCAGCACGTAATAGCTTAAGCATCATAGGAACATATAATATCATAACATTTGACTAATATGATTATTCCAAAATAAGATGAATGCAATATGTACTTCAAATAAATTATCAGAATCAGTAGTAGAAATCATCTAACAACTTTTAAGTAAAACTATTATTACCAACACAGTTATCTATCGGGCTGAAAGACTCCACATGTATTTTGCCACACAATATCTCTTGCAACCTTCACTCATAATATTAAACAACAAAAATAAAAGGAATCACACAATTGAATTGGAATCTTTCATTCAAGTACCAAATAGAAATAACAACATTTGTTGTTGAAGTGGTAATTTCTCTTGTAGACAACATTTGTTGTTGAAGTGGTAATTTCTCCTTCATCATCCAGTATTAGGATTCTTAACCCTTTTCTACTTTTGACTCTTGATACTACTACATAGAATTGACCATGAGTGAATACTGGTCTAGGAAGGTATAATCCAACATGGCTCAAAGACTACCCTTGACTCTTGTTGATGGTCATTGCGTAACAAATAGCCAATGGAAACTGTCGCCTTTCAAATTTGAATGGAAGACCAGAGTCTTGTGGAATCAAACTCATTCTACCAATGTAAACTTTTTTTCCGGAATTTGTTCCAGTCACAACAGTCGCACCGATCATATTTGGGCACAAATCCTCTATTAATAGTCTAGTTCCATTACATAATCCAGATGATTGGTCTAAGTTTCTTAGAAGCATGACAGACACCCCTTTCTTCAACACCAATTTGTGATTTGGAATTGCAGAACATTTTACTTCAAGTAGAAACTCCGGGGTTAACCATGCAGCTTCAACATCATTGTCCTCATCAGACTTGCAAGCAGAATCACAACTCATATATTCTTTTTCTTTCCTTTCAATGCAAGATAAAATATATTGATTGACTTTTTCAACTGATTCTAATGTGGGGGCTAATATAGCTCTTTCTTGATAAAATGTTGGATCTGTAAGATGAGAAACCATATCTGGATAAACAAACTGTATATGTTGGAGCAACGGTTTAGATGGATCAGTAATCAAAATATCATGAGGAACATCAATAAGCATTTCACCGTCATCATTGGTTGCTGGTTCACCGTTTCCCAATTTAAGAATCCACTCAGCAAATTCTTTGATGTCATCATTATCTTGATGTCCATTCGTATTGAGTAACCTCATATTTTTTGTCAAGGAAAGAACTTTGTTGTTTTCCCATAAATATGAAGAATTTACAGTTGCTGCAACTATATCTTGTCTAGACCCCTTTTGAATAACAGGGAGTATTTGTCTGAAATCCCCTCATAATACAACTACCTTACCTCCAAACGGTTTATTGGCATTTGCTCGATTCTCATATGACATTATATCCTTGAGTGTCCTATCAAGAGCTTCAAAGCAAAATCTGTTCAACATAGGCGCTTCATCCCATATGATCAAAGAAGATTGCTGCAACAACTTAGCCTTCAAGCTACCCTTGTTGATTTTACAGGTTGAGGTTTCATTGATATTAATTTTATTACTGTACTGCACTCCTTCATTTTCTCAATATCCATCCTTGGCGTCAGGCGTAAGAAGTCATCTTCTGATTTCAATTGGCTAGGATCATTGAGTTGATTGTTGAATGGTGTGAGACTTTGATTGACCATTATGCTTAAAATAAGAATGAATTGAGTTAGCATAAAATGAATGGGCATGGTGGGTACTATTAGGAAGAGAATATTGCAATGTACGTACCTTTGCTTGATAGCAAGGACCTCAGGAATATCATGGTTGAATAATATCTTTGTTCCATACATTGAGTTTTGTAGTACATTTTTACCTTTGTATAAAATCACCATAAAAAACACATTATCTACGTGTTGCATAAAATTAAGATGTTAAATAAATTTAGAGTTGTTACCCTTATAAAATTTAACTCTTGACATATTAATAACGACAACTTGGCTGAGAGAAGTGTCATTATGAAGCAATGTGTTAAACTCATCAGCGCATTCACCAAACAATGCACACTCCATTTTATGTCTGCATTAAATAAATATATCTAATTTGAAGTCATTATGTTGTAAATGGATGGAATTAAGAACATAAATTATTGATTGGTAAACCAAATACTTACCCATCAATTAACAGATCTATATTGAGAATCTTCGTCTTCCCCTTTCCATAATGAGTGAGCCGAGGTTAACCAGATAACAATCCAATTATATCGGTAAATGATGGAAAAGATAAAGTAGTTAATGTTAATTTTGTTTAATTTCATTTCTAACTTTTCTAATTAACAACCGTATGTACATTTTTTTTATAAAAAGAGATTTTTTAATTCAAATTTTGAAAAATTGGTTATGTAGATCAAATATTCAATTACCGTAAAAGAAAGAGTTGCTTTTTTTTTTCAAATAATTTTTTTAAAATTTAAAAATAGTATTTTCAATTTAAAAAGATAAGTAAATATCTAAATATCGAAACAGAAGAAAATAGCAAATAAAAGAGTTTTTTTATTGTATGTCTATTTTTCTAAAAAGGCGTCAGATTTTTTTTTCTTTAATTTTTTGTTAATTTTAAATTTATATTTTGAAAAACAAGTTATATAAATGAAAAAATATTAAATTTTCGTAAATGAAAGAGTCAATTTTTCCAGATATTTAAAATAGTGTTTTCAATTTAAAAAATCAAAACATAAGAAAATATCAAATAGAAAATATGTACTCACCAACCAGAAAAGATGTATCAATACTTAGGTTGATCAATTCAGAATATGAAATGAATGAGAATCCAAACATCGGGATGTTTGTTTCCTTAATCACGACAGCTGTAGTTTTTTCTTAAAATTCAGACGACATGAGTGACGTGTTGATTTATACTTTTCGATACTACCTGAAACAGCTAAACCACTAAACTGGTATGCCTCACCTTCCATGGGTTTGCCATTAAAGATCTCAATGACAGCTGAGCCTTTTATTGATGCTTGTATTTTCGAACCCTGTAAATGATTAAAACAAAATAATATAAAAAAATATTTGAAAATTTACCAAGAAAAAAATTGTAAAGTTTGTAAATATACCTGATGATCCATCAATACCATGTCAATAGTACCTATGTCTGATGGATTGTCAAAGGAATGCAAAGTCCATAGACGTAATATCCTTGCAGCGAAGGAACTTGTTGCTTTTGAAAGACAAACATCTAATATGAGGTCTGTCATGGTTGAGAGGAAGGAGGGGGGAGTAGAGAGAGTTGTGTGAGAATTTTTGAGATGAGGAACGTGAATTCTGAAATGTGTGGTAATGATTTTTAATTTTTATAATGAAGTTTTTATTTTTAAATTATTTTAAATTTTGTATTTTAAATTTCCTCTTTTTTTATGAGTTAAAGATTAATGAATATAAGACCAGATGCATTGTTAACCTCACATACTTCTACTTGACTAAATCTAAACTAATCCACAAATTCAAGAGTTAGTATTCTGAATTTTGAAATCCACTAAAATCAAGGTGAGAAGATGTTTCACGTTTTTATTTTCAGGTTAGTATATAGGTTTATTTTGAATTTCTTTTTTTTTTACCACGGAAGTATACGTTCATTTCAAATACAATATTATATTATTATGTTTTTTATTCAAAATTCAGAAAGCTGGTTGTTACGTTTGACACATGAGTTTTAATACTTCAATATTATGGAAAATCATTCGAAAATTTGTTAGGTGGTTATTACAATTGACACATGAGTTTTAATCTTTCAATATTATGGAAGTTTGACTATATAATATTTCATGAGTTTTAATAGCTTGACACATGTCCCTAGAATTGTGGAAGTTGTAGATTACTGACACCTATGTTTTCGATGACTCTCAAACTATATATTATTAGATTAGATTAGATTAGATACATTTTGGAGAAGGGATATTGAGTCTTAACTGTGACTAAATCTCAAATATGATAGTTTTTAAAAAGTGACAAAGTATGAGATGTTTATAAAAAAATCTAAAAAAAAAATTTATTTTATTCTGATATTTCTTCATTTGCAAGACATTATAGTAATTCATAAAAAAAATCATTCCAGGTCTTCTTTTTATCGAAAGAATCGGCAAAAATTCCACATCAGCCTATGGGAGAATGGAGATGAAAATGATATTGGTAATAATGTTTATTATTAGAGATTTTGACCCCAAAAATTACTGAATTTCTTTATCGTTATCCTCTCTGTTTTGTCCTGTATTTTTCTTTGTTTTTTTTTCACTATTTCTTAATCCAATCGGGTTGGTGCAAATCGAGTTCCATTTACCAGGTACTGTAACGGTTTTCATTTTGTACGTGTATCAGAAAAAAAATGGATTTGGATCATTATTACATTATACGCTTCATTTATATTCATGGAAGAGAATGTGTTTTATCATTCGCTGAGTGCATTAATTTATCAGGAAATGAAAGTGTTCGTAATTATATTTTGAATCCAGATGGTCAATGTAAGAAAAAGTCAGGGGTAACATAAAATGCTGAACAGAGATTACTATTGGAGAATGTTTGAGATTAATTTTTTAATGAAATAATTGAGTTTTTATCATGATTATGTTTCCATTCCATTTCACCATTTCTGAAAGCTGATTAGAATATGGTGATTGGTGAATTTAAAAATTTAACGATAGATTTAATGAATTATATTAAAACTTGGAGAATACCTGTAATGTTAGGGATTTAATCTGTGCACCTAGGGTTAACTTTTAGGTTTTACATGCTATATTTATTGTGGATTCATTGCCATGTTATGTATATAGCATTTGTACTTGATTGATCAGCTAGATTCGATTGTGATGCTCTGTCGATGTTTATTTCTCCCTTATCAAGTTTGTTGAGCCTTTCCATGTTTTCTCTAAATTTTAATGCTCTTATTTCTTATGGAATATTTGAATTCCATTAATCAACTCTGAGAAAAGCTTTGTTGAGTAATTTCAATGCTTGAAAACTGAATATATGACAGGAAGAAAAACTGGTCCAATCATTAATGGCAATGTTGGTTGAACAAATCTGAAAAACACAAGATACGTTGTTTGTTGAAAGCAAATATGGTGAAAGGAACATGGCATGGATGGTCCTATTTTGCCATCGCAATTGCAAAGCAGCAAAGGGGGAAATTGATATCACTAGACCCAGACGTAAACCTCAATCACATCCTAGTGCCCACAACTTGCAGAAACAAAATTTTATCACATTGATTTAAACATGCATCAACGTCGAGTTTAAAAGAAATTCAAACATATATTAAATCATTTCATCTAGTTGTTTACAATTGGACAACTATTTTTCTATCATGTAGTAAATCTTGTCACAGGAGAATATTTGGAAGGTCAACCCAAAAAATTAAAGATAATTTTTCAGTGGTGTCAACTTAAAAATCATAACAACTATTTTTTTTAAAACTAAAAATCATAACAACTATTCAATAATTGCAACCTTATTACCAAAAAGTTAAATAAATATAAACCAACTACTATTCACATGACTGAAAATGGTTTTGATTCTAAGTTATTCTGTGTGTATTCATATAGTTTTTTTATTAAAATTGAGGTCTCATATTGTTACATAATGATTTATAACGGGTTTAAATCTAGAGCACTTTAGTTTCTTTTTACTACATCGGAAAATCACTTAAAATTAGCAAAAATGAAAATCTGTTTTATATGTAAGAAATTGCATGTTAGCTTTAAAATATTTCTACAATAATATATAGTCAAACATTATTACATGATTAAACGAACGTCAACCTTATAACCAAAAAGTTAAAAAAGCTTGGCCTATTATCTATTTTTAAAATAACATGACAACATACTGAAAACAATGATCAAAGGTGACATTGACACCATCAACTTTCTAGTGTTATTCTAACAACAAAAATACTTTCTAGTGATTGAGATATTTTCTTATTGTAAAATACAAGTTTTTCCTTAACTTTGCCAATCATACTGAGAAACAACAATGAATTAGTGACAACTCTAACTGCTCTATATTCAGCATTTTACAACCAAACATGTATATCAAATAGTGTGGGGTTGTTCTAACTTAAGCATAGATCTCAAACTCAAGTGAATATAATTGTGTTAATTAAATACATTGGTGAAATTCCTTTTTTTAAATATTGCAGTTATTGATTGCTGTGGCTAATTCCCTGTCAAACATGATCTATTTGTTTTTGCTTTTTAATGAATAGCAAGTTAGCTACTACTTCACATGCCCTTGTTTCCACAGTTATTATCAAGTGATGCAGCTTCTATTTGCATTGAATCCGTCGATTAAGTGCACGTGACGTGAGACATGTAGTTGGCACTGCAAGCTAATCAACTACTGAGTACAAGTGCATTGCAAATTGCAATATGCTAACATGATACATGAACATTTCAAATTCCCCTTTTAATTTTTCATGTCTGTCTACAATTCTCAATTTCAGGATTCCTAGTCACTTGCAGAGAAAATGAAGAGTTCATAACCAGACACTTACATTTGAACTTAAATCTTTTCGAATGTCCCATAGTGAAAGGATGATCAAGCGCCACTTTAGGGAACAACTATCCAAGTCCTTTGGGTGTCAAATTGATCCTGAAAAAGCTGAAGAACTCAGAAGAACCAAAACAGGTGCAGATAATTCTTTCTTGTAAACATGAATACTTGTGTTACACATGAATTTGGAATACCTATAACTAGAAGAAGAGACTGGTTGCTTTAAACAGAAAGAAGAAAAAAACAAGAATCAACTATGTGAAGTCTACCTTTGAAAGTAACTTCTTTTTGATTTCAGAATTGATTCTGATGAAAGATAGACATGCTATAAGACTAATAACAACAAAAATATTGGCTTTTCCTGCTCATTGCATTTTGCAGTGTCATCTTTTAACTACTGAACATTTATTATTCATAAATTTCCCATTCTCACACAGATATTGACAACAACCTCACAAGAATCCTGAAGCTTGTTAAGAGCGAAGACCAAAGCAAAAAAGACGGGAACTCCAGGAAAGACACAGAACTTGTGGGACTAATTGAGGACTTCTACAATCAATACCAATCATTGTATGGTCGTCTCACTGGAGAGTATGTGAAAGCAGTTCCTCACAGACTAGAGAGGGTGCAATCTGTGTCTTCCTCTGGCTCAGAGTCTGACTACTTCTCCTCAGAGGAATTTGACACTAACACAGAGCTCATTGACTCAAAACAAAGACGGCGTTCTAGTTTTGCCGGTGCCCTTGAAGCTCTTAGGACACAAGCATTAACTGAGGAACATTTAACTACTCAAAAGGAGGTGGAGAGCTTGAACCAGCAGAAAAGGACTCTAGAACTTCAAGTTAAAAGCCAAGCAAATGAAGTTAAACAGCTAGGGACAAAGAATGCTGAGCTCTATGCGCGTGTGGTGGAGCTTGAGTTGATGTTGAAAGAGAGTAAAAGGATGTTGAAAGAGAGCAGAGGAGCAGTGTCTGTGTTCCAGGCAAAGCTCAAAAAAAGCGAGGAACAAGCAATTTCCAAGGTTGCAGATTTGATGGCCCGGATAAACAAGCTCGAACAAGAAGCTAAGTCTCTTCGGACCCAGAAAGCAAGAATGGAAGAAAAGATAAAACGCAATAGAAATGAAAGTTTAAGCCAAAAGAAGGACCTCACTGACCAACTTAATGCCATGCAACAAAATTTGGATTCGGTATGTGATAAGAACAAAGAGTTGGAAGCTCAACTGGAAAGAGAGAGTGAAAAAGTTTCACAACAGTTGGTTCGGATAGAAAATTTGGAGGAGAATTTAGCTGAGACGAGTTCAGTTGAAGAGTGCCTGCTAAAAGAGAAAGAGTGTTTTCTTGCAAGGATAAAAGACTTGGAACTGGAAGTGGAATCTCGACACAGCAAACAACACGATTTGGAACAGAAGTTAAGAGATACAAGGTGTGAGATTAATCGGGTAGCATATGAAGGAAAGGCAGTGCAGGATAGAAACCAAGAACTAGAAAGGGCAATGGCACAGAGAGAGGAAGAGATATTTGCTCTTTTGAGGGAACAAGAGAGTGGAGCTTCTACAAAGGCTGATATTGATGATCTGAGACTGGAGTTTGAAACTTTGCAGGAACAGAAAAGCAAGTTGAAGTTACAAAATGAACAAAGCCAAAAGGAATGTTCAGAAAGACTAGCCAAGATGGAGAATTTGAATGTCAAGTTAGAAACTCAGGTGGCAGATCAAGAGGAAACAATAAAGAAGCTAACAGAAACCATAGACCAAATACATGCAGAAAACAATCAAGCCAGAATTTGGTCGAAGAAGTTCAGGTCATATCAGCAATTCACAGAGAGGAAAATGGACGAACTGACAGAAGAGTTCCGGAGGAAAATGGAAGACAATATCCGCATATTGCACCAGAGGATCCATGTAGCAGAACAGCTGAACAATGAAAACAAAGACAGTCACAAAATGACAAGGCAAAGGTATGAGCAAGAGAACAAAATACTTGGAGAGAAAGTTGCTAGTTATGAAGATGAAATTAGAACACTTAAAGCTTCACCAGAAGAGGTTAGTCTAAATGGGTTAGGATTGGAAGCTCTAAATGGGCTAGATTTTGCTGCTGGGAAGCTTGAAGAATACAGAGAGTATGTCCTGAGTCTTGTCTCTAAGATGATGAGTGAGGTTCAGTTTGCAAAGGGTTGGGTGAAGAAAAGAAATGGGGAGATGAAACAACTGAAAGACAAGGTAGATCATCTTACAGTACTGCTGGGGGACAAAGAAGAGCAGGAAGTGTTGTTAAGAGAGAAGGTGTGGGAATTGGAAGCCAATGTGAGCAAGGAAGGAGGGCAGAAACTGAACCTGATGAGAGAAATAACACAGCTTGAAAGGAAAGTGGGAAAATTGGAAAAGAATCTGAAGGAGAAGGATGAGGAGTTGGTTGTGCTTGGGGAGAAGAAGAGGGAAGCAATAAGGCAGCTTTGTTTTCTAATCGAGTTTCATCGCGATCGCTGTGTCTATCTAAAGGATTTGATGTTCAAGACCAGGCTCCATAACAGGAAATGAGTTTAACAGACGTCTTTGCCTGTAGACCTACCAGGAAAATAGAAAAACACTTCTTTTCCCCTTTGCCATTGTTATCTTTTTTCCCTCAATGTAAAGTCTCACTGCATTTGCTAGCCAAAAAGACTGATTTTGTTAAAGGGGCACCACTTTTAAACACCTCAGTTCTTGCAAGTAACTTACACTTATTTGTATTCCTCTTTTCCTTTCTCATTTTCTCATTCATTACATCAAGAGTTTTATCATCCACCGACACAGGGAAATAGAAATAGAAGAGAGAAATTAGAAATATAGTAGATAATATGTAACATGAGAGAAACAGAGAATAAGAGAAAATAAGTGAGAAACATAGAGTGAATGAAACAAAACCCTTACATCTATCATTCATTTCAAAAAAATATAAAATTTTATACATTTCTTTTGTTTTTACAAAATATAATAGTCATGTACTACAATCAAAATGTGTAAACTTTACATGTTGAAAAAATATATTTTATGCTTTTGCCCGGCGAATTATTCTTCAGTCAGATATTCTCATTTCAACACCAAGAATGTCCTTGACCATCTCGTATGTCACGAAAGCAATAGCTATAGAAGGGACGACCTGAAAGGAACAGAGTAGGATTGCAATTAAAATGATTTTCTGATGGGAGAAAATGAAATAGTCTAGAGAATCACTTCTAGTTTTTATAAGAAATACAGGTCTTAACTCTTTAAATTCTATGCAGATCGCTAAATAAACATGCAGTGAGAACTATTGTCAATCAAACCCCGGAAAGAATTTATTTGTTCCTGAAAATATCTTTCCCTCTCTCCTAGTCTCCTGCATCTACTCTCTATCCTAATAAATGGGTAAAAAATGTACCCCCGCCCCAAAGTTTTTGTACCGCTTTAGTTTTTAATTGGATTGTGTTGAAATGAATCATGGAGGATTACAACATGATAAATAATTTATGCAAATGATCCAAATAGATTCACTGACCTTCACTGAGTTGGGGACTAAGCCCGTGTATAATGCTCCAAATCCCTCATACTTTATGGTTTTCTTGAATGCATCAACCATGCCAGTGTATTCAGCCTTGCCCTTCCCCTCGCCAGCGACAACTGAAGCAGCATCTTTCCAGCCCACCATCTGCATTCTTCGGCGAATGACATCAAGGGGGTACGCCACTGTCTGACCAACAGTTCCAGCAGCAGCCCCACATGCAAGTCTTGTGGTCACACTTAGCTCTGAGTCTTGAGCTATTCCGAGTGGTTTATATCGAATCAACCAATCTTTGAGAGATTCATAAACAGAAAAATTAAGACCCACATACGGTATCTGCAAACAACAAAGTATTTCCAGGGCTCATCTGCATGCAGAACTCTTCAATAATCAAAGTTTAATTAATACTAGTCTATATATTTCAAGAATGTACAGTTATTTGCTTACAACTCCTATGACTGATGGTAGCCATCCTTTATACAATGCTCGAGGGCCTTCTTCCCGGAAGACTGTTGAAAGAGCATGAAACATTCCTCTGTATTGACGAGGAGATGCATCTGTCTACAGAATTATTGAAAATGTATCAAATTTACCAGCAACAAAGCTAACGGTTCAATGAGGTATCTTGATATTCCACAAATAACACTTCAAGAAGCAAATCCAAACTTTCGAAAAGAATTTTCTTTTAAAAATACCTGTACAGTAATCCTTCCACGCACCAGGTCCATAGGGTAAGTTGCAGACATGGCAATGATTCCCGCACAAGCACCAGCTCCAAGACGCAGGACAGGAGTGAGCTGAGCTTCTTCTGCGAAAAAAGTGGGGTTGGGGAATTAAATCAATTAATATCAACCACACAAGCACCGCTGAATGACAACAACAAAGCCTTGAAAGGATGGAAAAGCACATTCATTACGAGTCAAATGTACCGGACAAACAATATTCAGCAACAAACTCAAACATGATTCAAGATTCTGCACTTCTTATTATACTACTTATGAAGGGGGTTGACTAGTTTGGTCACAATCCCTCTTTTCCAAAAATGGCGTTACAACAAAGGACAATTACACTAAAAAGAATAAAGCTGGAATGCCATTATGCGAAGCAGTTGGCAAGTTACAACTTACAACATCTACCTTTCTGTTCATCAGCACTATTTCTTTATTCCCCCTTCTCACAATTTCTTAAAAGATTTCACTTGTACTTTCATTTTTCAAAATTCTCACTTTTAATCAAAATAATTACATGAATAACAGAAAATGCAGATGGACACCCAAGAGCTAATTGTTCTAAACTTCTAATACGGATAGAAAACTATATTAAGATAAGAAATTCATTTGGAAGATTTAAAATTCTGTTATAAGTATTAACCTCAAAATCAACAGAATAAAATGATCAGATCACAGCGCCATAATGGAAAAAAATTGTTCTCATGAACTTAGCATTGGAGATCAGACTATTACAAGGATAGACGGAACAGCTCAGTTCTGTTTGTCTGCTGTATTGGACCATTTATGTCTAATAAAATGGATACATGATAGAATGATATGAGGGAAAGGTATTTTGGTTTGTACCATTTCCAGTTTGTCTCTGGTAGAGCCATAAAATACCCCTGCATTAATATTAAGCACTGATCAGAATTCAGAAAAAACTTTGACATTGAATTAACAACTTCACAGCAGAGAAATATCAAAAATAGATCTGCAGAAGCATACTTAGATGCTTCCTCATAGCTAAAGAACTTCACTGCTGAATTTGGAACAATACGAGCACAATTAGTTCCGTTTCCTTTAAACATTCCCCTAAAACCCTCTGTTCTCCATATGTATTTTAAGCCTTGAATTGTTCCTTTGTATTTTATATTGTGAGGATTTTGAACCTGTATTTTCAAAATGAAATTCGCCTTATTAACTGAACCGCAAAATATATAAGGAATACAACCTCCCCCTCAACACATTTATGATTTAACTACATTCAGTGCCTTATGAAAACAGAGTTCATAACCAGGAATCAAAAATAAAAAGATAACATCATGAGACTATACATCTAAGTAAGTGTTCAATTCAATAGTCACCAATAAAGCTCATCATCATATTGGAGAAAATGATGCTTGCTGCATTCCAATGTAAGATGTCTAACAGCCAAAAGATAGTAATACGTACAATAGTAACAAGAAACCTAATGGGAATGACCTGCAGAAGAATCTTTAATCTCTCTAGAGGAGCAACGGCTGTTCGTGATCTATAAAAGAAAGTAGAGACTTTATCAGAATTCAATAGCAATGAACGGAGTGAAGTGAAAGTGAAAGTTGAAACTGACACTCCACCGGCGATTCCACCGGCGACGAGAGACTTGGAGATACTGAGAAGGCGATGAGTAGGAGGAGGTTTGGCATCTTCACCGGCGGATGCCATTGAATTGAACCCTAGTAGCGGAGAGATCGAGTGTGCATTCGGAATAACAGAATCGTAACTAACATGATTTATGCTATGCGCGCGCGCGCATCTAAGACATAACGTACGTGTATTGTGTGTCTTTTGCGATTTTACTTCTGTAATTTGGATTGCAGAACTTTCCTATTTATTTTTGTTTTTATTTTTATTATTTTGGTTGGCAGTGTCGTCAAGCAAAGAACAACCAACCCAGTCTTTGCTTCCTTCTGCTGTGGCGCATTACTCATATAGGAAAATTTTGACATTGCATAATATATTTTATTGACCAAAAAAAAAGATATATTTTCTTATAAAAGGTTAAATAGATATTGCTGATGGCTAAAATAAGAGGGGCACCTTGCCTACCCTACTTTTTGGGTGAGATTACAAAATTGTTTTTAATATATGCTTCGATTTTCAAAGATGCAAGTAGGGTTAAAAAGGATCATTTTGATGATCCAATCTCAATTATCAAATATTTTAGTATTATATTTATGGTCAAAATTAACCTAAACACTCGATGTACCGTCTTCTCTTATTTTGATCCTGTAAAATGTGTAAGATATAACATGATTTTATGTTTTAGTATTTGTTTAAGTTAGAATTCCGACGACTTTATTATGTGTCTGAAAAAAACTAATATGACACACGCTTAATTTTATTTTTAATTTATATTTATATTCACGTGCTAATAATTAAAATTAATTAATCTCTATTCTCTAATCAAAAGGTAATGATCATTCCTCACTCAATCAGCTTCTAACTAGGTTTTTATTTTATTTTTATCTTCATCATCCTCTTCTCCAATATCCTACCTCATTTCCACCTCATTTTCATCTTCATCATAACTTTCATCTCCTTCATTTCCACCTGATTTTCACTAACAATCCTTCTCATTTGCATATTTTTTAAACTACCTTCCTCACTATAAATCCATACAAAATCCCACTAATCGTTACTCTTTCCCTTCAAAAAACCTTGAGTTCGTTGCTCCTCAATCCACATCAAACCCCTAACTTTAATCCCCAATTTTTATTTTTCTCACAATCTCCCCGCATCATTTATGTGTAGAAGAAATAAAGAAAACTTTGACAACTTTATCTCAAATCCAATCAATAAAAACACTAATTTTTTTTACTTATGGTGACATGAAATTAAAAACAATTATCATAATATATGGTGACATGAGCCTTTAGGAACCGGAATGAGTCAAATCCCAGATACTGATGAGGATGAGTTAGAGATGATGACCATTTTTCATGTTATTCAGAATTCATGAGTCAGAATAAGTTATACTACAATCAAAATATCATGTTTGTATTAAGCACTAGTATAAACTAGTGAAACTGTCTTTGTAGGGTCTGATCAACTGGTTAGAAGGAAACTGCGTAACAAATTAACAATTAATGATAAACTGATATGTACGTTGACATTTGCTCTGAATGCCCCTTGACAATTACGATAGTCCTTCAATATCCCTTTCCAAGACATTTGGTTAAGATACTTTAATCCACATGAATTATGAATTATTATAAGGAAAAGGGGAAAATTGAGAATACATGTGAAAAATGTCAAATTTCTTCTTATTTCTTGAATCACATACCAATAAGGTGTTGAGAAACCGTTTTTTTCTTTTCTTTTTCCTACTCTCTTAGACAAACGCCATTCTAGTATTCCACGACAGTAGCTAGAGAAAAACAACATTTCATGATAAGCATGATAAAACTATAAGTAGGCCAATTGGATGTTTTATTTTAAACTTTTGTGAAAAATGTCAAATTTCTTCTTATTTCTTGAATCACATACCAATAAGGTGTTGAGAAACCGTTTTTTTCTTTTCTTTTTCCTACTCTCTTAGACAAACGCCATTCTAGTATTCCACGACAGTAGCTAGAGAAAAACAACATTTCATGATAAGCATGATAAAACTATAAGTAGGCCAATTGGATGTTTTATTTTAAACTTTTGTGAAAAAAAAAATCATCGGGCAGTCATTAAATAGTGCATGTGCCGACAATGGAAGGAGAGATTAATCCTTTTTTATGCTGCATCGGAAAAACAATGAGAGATTAATCTACAACTATTGATTGTGAGATACCTTAATTAACCTTCGTAAAAATTATTTTTTAAAAAAGCATAACTAAATCTAGCATGTATTTCAAATGAGAATTTTCCATCAACAAAGTATCTAAACAGGAAATAAAAGCAGATATGGCGTCAAATGGAACTTCTAGGGGTGGAGCATATTCAACACACTCTAGAAGATTAAGATTTTCTTGTGTGGATTTGATTCCTATGAAACGAAATATAACTTAAATGAAGATTAAGATTTTCTTGTGTGGATTTGATTCCTATGAAACGAAATATAACTTAAATGAAAAAATAAATCCAATAATCAAATATGAATATATTTTTTCAAAAAAAAATATACACCGCTCCATGTGAGGAATTGAAACATTTCAATTTATATGTAAGAATATATCGACCTGCCTGACTTTACGTGATTTAATTAAATTTTTTATTTTCCATAATGAGGGCTATATATATAAGGTTTAAATACTCTGGAGGTCTCTGAAATTGTTCTCCGTACGAAAATAAGTCCCTGAAAATTTTTTTCCCGATTCTGAATCCTTGGAAATTATTTTTTAATCAGAATAGGTCCCTACTCGTGTTTCCAGCTTATGTGGCTTAATTTTTGCTGAGTCAAATATTCCACGTGGTTTTTTTTTTAAATACACATGAATTAAAAAAATAAAATTAAACATTTAAGTTTAAAATTAAAATCTTATTAACCTAATTAACCCTAAATCTAATTAACCCTAAATTCCTAAATCTAAGGGTATAATTTTAATTTTAAATGTTTAATTTTAAATTTTAAACCTAATTAGGGATTTAGGTTAATTAGATTAAGGGTTTAATTTTAAATTTAAATGTTTAATTTTATTTTTTTAATCCATGTGTATTTAAAAAAAATTAAAAGCCACGTGGAATCAATGACTCAGCAAAAATTGAGCCACCTAAGCTGGTAACACGAGTAGGGACCTATTCTGATTAAAAATAAATTTCCAGGGATTCGGAATCGGAAAAAAATTTCCAGTGACTTATTTTCAAACGGGGAACAATTTCAGGGACTTTCAGAGTATTTAAGCCTATATATAATATACAATTTTTGGTCCGTTGAATATTCAGAAAGCCAGCCCAAAAGACCCAGGCCCACAAATATATAAACATGATTTATCAGATACTTCTATTTCCCTTTTCAATTGTTTGGAGGCTAAATATTTTGGGCCGTTATGTTTTGCATAGTTAGTTTATATTTTATAACTGTTGAGAATATGCCTATAATAGCTGAAATTAAGAGGAGATAATTAGTTAGGGTTTAAATTTTGTTTCAAGATATTGTTTAGATTTATTTTCAAATTAGAATACGATTAAGATAATATTAGTTGTTTCTAAAATCAATATCACTTAATTTTAGGAATCAGATCAGTTTATGAGTAGGTTTGTTATTTTTCTGTTATGTAATTGCTTTATATATATATAGCTCACAATGATGAATAAAATTATCTCCTTCAAATACATTCATACATATAAAAATACCCAACAAGTAGTATCAGAGCGAGTCAAAAGAAAACCTAATGGAAGGAGATGCATCATCATCATCATACATAGTGGGTCAACCACCATCCTTTGATGGTGATGAGTACGAGTTATGGGCTGCAAGATCTTTGGGAAGCGGTAGAAGAAGACTATGATGTTCCTGAACTACCTGAGAATCCTACGGTGGCTCAGATGAAGAATCACAAACAGAAGAAGACAAAAAAGGCTAAGGCAAAAAAATTGTCTATTTTCTTCCGTGTCCAAGATCATATTCACACGAATAATGAATCTGAAATCCGCCAAAAAAATTTGGGAATATCTCAAAGCAGAATATCAAGGTTCTGAAAGAACTAAAGGCATGCAAGTTCTCAACCTTGGCAGGGAATTCGAGATGCAGAACATGAAAGATAATGAAACCATCAAGGGCTATACTGACAGATTGTTAAGCATAGCAAATAAAGTGAGACTTCTTGGTAGAGACTTTTCTGATGAAATAATAGTGCAGAAAATTCTTCTCACTATTCCTGAAAAATATGAGTCAAAGATATCAGCGTTGGAGGAGTCAAAAGACCTGTCAACCATTACCTTGGGAGAATTAATTAATGCTTTACAAGCACAAGAGCAAAGGAGAACACCATGAGACAAGATGGGGTGGAGGTACAAGGTATGTATCGTATGAAAGCACAAAATCCAAGAAGTGGGAAAAAGCAGCAAGGCAGACATTAAGTGCAGAAAGTGTGGCAATATGGGACATGTAGAACGAGTTTGCAACTCTGAACCAGAGGAAGCTAAGGTGACCATGGAGGAACAAGAAGATTAGGGATGGCAATGGGTCTAGGACCCATAGGGTACCCGCAAAAAATACTCACTATGGGTAGGGTGAAAGCCCGCTAGATGGGTTTGGGGTTGGGTATGGGTAATTACCCGCAAAAAGTAGCGGGTATGGGTATTATAGTACCCAACCCGCCCCATACCCGCACACACTTATTATTATTATTATTATTATTATTATTATTATTATTATTTGGTAATATATAACAAATTAACTTAAGCAATAGCTTTCAAACTTACTCTTTTTTTTAAAAATAGGTGAGTATTTAAGGTATTCATAATCATCACTAATTTACTCCCACTTATTTTTAAAATTTGTAAGTTATTAACCTACAACTTTAGGGCTATATTATAAATTTAAAATTATATCTTTTTTGTTTATTCCTTCTAAAAAAATATGATTAGTTGAATGATTTTATTTGTTAAGTATTTGAATAGAGTTTTTTATTTAAAATTGTAGTTGTATTTTTGTTTACTATTAACAAAAATAGTGAAAATATATTTTGGTTAGCTAAATTGCGGGTAATGGGCACGGGTATGGGCAAATAGGTACCCAGAGGGTACGGGGACGGGCATTCAAGTTGCTACCCACGCGAGTATGGGGACGGGGACAGGTACGGGTAATTTTTGAAAACATGGGTATAGGGATGGGTACTATAGTACCCTACCCAGACCCTACCCATTGCCATCCCTAAAGAAGATGATGAACTACTTCTCGTCACAACGTGCTTTGCTGCAAGCAATATCTCAAGCAATTCATGGTTGATAGATAGTGGTTGTACAAACCACATGACCAATGACAAGAAGTTATTCAAAGAGCTTGACAAATCCATTGTTTCTAAAGTAAAAATTGGGAATGGTGATTTCATTCCAGTCAAGGGAAAAGAAACTGTTGTGATTGAAATCTTGTCAGGTTTGAAATATATCTCAGATGTTTTATATGTCTCTGATATTGATCAAAATTTGCTCAGTGTTGCACAACTTGTAGAGAAAGGTTTCAAAATCATATTTGAAGATAACATGTGTGTGATAAAAGATGCAAAAGATAGGGACATGTTCAAGGTGAAGATGAAAGCCAAATGTTTTGCTCTAAATTTGGCAGCGAATGATCTTCCTCTCTTGTCAATGGAAGCCGACGATTCCACCACCAAGGCTTCTACCCTCAAACATGTTAGTGGTTCAAATTCTGATGTTGGCTCGGATGATATTGCAAAACCAGAAATTCATGTCATGGTTTCAGACAATGATCACAAGCATTACCATCATGATGAGGAACTCAAACACAAGATCATTAAGCAGGTGGAATATTATTTCAGTGATGAAAATTTGCCCACTGATGAATACTTGCTGAGTTTCGTCAAGAAAAACAAAGAAGGTTTTGTTCCTATATCAATAATTGCTTCTTTAAAAATAATGAAGAACCTCACTCAAGATTATTCATTTATCGTTGCTGCACTGAAGGAGTCTTCACTACTTGTAGTTAGTGGTGATGGGAGAAATGTTAAGCGACTCAATGCACTCTCTTTCAATGAAATGAGAGATCATACGTTATATGCTGTTTTGGTAGAGAATATGCCTCAAGATTGTTCAAAGGAAAATTGTATGAAAATATTTCATGATGGCAGAAATATAAAGAGGATAACAATTCATGATTCATCTTCTACAGCATATTGAAGACAAAATCAAGAGTTTCCAACTATTAAAGTCAAGAGGAGATTTGTTGATAATATGTCTATAATAGCTGAAATTAAGAGGAGATAATTAGTTAGGATTTAAATTTTGTCTTAAGATATTGTTTAGATTTATTTTCAAATTAGAATAAGATTAAGATAATATTAGTTGTTTCTAAAATCAATATCACTTAATTTTAGGAATCAGATCAGTTTACGAGTAGGTTTGTTATTTTTTTGTTATTTAATTGCTCTATATATATAGAGCTCACAATGATGAATAAAATTATCTCCTTCAAATACATTCATACGTATAAAAATACCCAACAATAACACCACATAAATTTCAATGTTAGTTTCTAATTAGAGACAGAAATAGTATTTCTCTTACTAATGAGACATGAGGCTTAGAAATCTTGCAAATTTGGCCATCTCAGCTTCATACTCCTCCTGAATATATAGGCTTGCGCACCCTAAAACCAGATGAGCAAATCACATGTAGTTGACCGCCATCATCATTCATCAACCATCATGGCTCAGGCTGCACTAGTAAGCAATATTGGGAACGGAGCTCACGTTCCCAAAATAACATTATTCGTTATTTATCAAAATCTCAAATGATCCCGGAAAATCGTCGCTAGCAATTAATCACTACATCAATGTATTATGTATGCTTATAAAAAACAACTACATCAATGTATTATATCATATCTGTGATACACACACCCATGATTCAAGCTAGCCCGTTCCATGGAATACATGTTCTAGCAAAGAGTCAGCGGCATTAAGTATGAACTGCATTTGAAAATTATAGAAAATGGCATAGTGATTTTAAGTGGTCCATGAATGGTGGACGTGAAGAGCTTACTGCTTACAATTAACTATTAAGGACGGCAACGTACCTTTCTTGTCACGAGTCATTAACTAACGCGTCTGTTCCTTCACCAAACATTACAAAAAGCGATTAAACGTCTCACTCTCCCTTCTCTCGTTTTCAGATCTTACCCTAAAATTTGCTGCATACAAACCAAAGTCCTTATAGCTAGCTAGTAGTTTAATTTCTGCTAGCTCAAATCAAGAAAAAAGTCAGCATATACATGGAGAAAAAGCAGCAACAAATTTCAAATTCACCATGGGATTGTGGCAGTGCACTCTACGATTCGTTTGAGCTGAACTCATTCAAACGACAATTGGACTCAGCCATAGCTAATTCCCACAGGACACTCTCAATGTCCGGTTTACCGGAACGACGTAGAACTCCACCAGAGCCGACGCTGCGACCACCGCCTTCTGATCTTGCCATGTCAAGGAAGCCCTTCAAGATCTCTCGCTCCTTTCACAGATTCCTTCGTTCTGTACTTTTCAAGTCCAGCAAATCCACCACCACTAGTTACCAAGTTCCGGAAAATTACACAAAAGATGGTTTCTACATGGTTTATGAGAAGTCAACTGGATCGGTTCTCTCCACCATCTCAGAAGTTCCAGAATTTGAGTTTGGTGCAACTGCTCTTTCGCCGGAGATCTCTTCCTTGGTCAGAAGGTCCGCTTCGGAGCGGTTCATCACCACCACCACAATCAATATTGCGTGTGCTTAATTAGGAGAAATTAAATGGCTTTGATTCGTAGAAGTTAATTATATTATGGTGATCATTAACTTATATATCATCGTTTTTTTTTTTGAAAGGCACTTATATATATCATCGTATCTTAGTATACCTTAGCGTCATATATAAGATCATAACAATTAGCATATGTGAATTACTTAAAAAAAAAAAGCATATGTGAATAAGTGAATTAGCTTGTGCAAGATTTATGTTTTGAATATATTTCTGATGATGTTTCACAATGAAGTTCTTGTTTTTTCTTTTTAACTTTGAATGATTGGTGTTCAGACTTTAGACTTCACTACTTCAGAGATAAGCCTCCTCTCCCAGTTTAATCTGTTATGCAGATAAATTAAGCTAAAAAAAAAACAGATGAATTGAGTACAATCATTTTCTCACTTAATGGATCAATCTTACACTTCAAAATCAAATCTCCTATCCTACGTTTTCTACTTCTTTCTTACTCACCACTTCTTAGGCATAAATAAAGTACAATCATTTATTTTTCCTAAAGTAACCCATAGTCGGCTGCAATTCACCCAGACTCTTAAATCAAATTAAATCGGTATGTCTCTTAATAAATTATTTTTCATACACATCAGCCACAAGACTGCAATGAAAGTAATTCGCTCAAACTCTGACATCTTATAAGCCTCTATCTTTTCTTTCCTTTTCTTTCAATCTTTTCTTTAGTGTTGGTCAGAGAGTTAGAGAGAGATAAGTTGTAAGCCTAAATCTTAAGAAGAAAAGAAAAAAAAAGATAGAGGCTTACAACTTATCTCTCTCTAACTCTCTGACCAACTCTATATTGATGAAAGATTACTTACAAGTGCATGATCTTAGGGCTGCGTGTGGAGAGTTGTTAAGGGATTGTCTAGTAGGGTGCTTGCTGGTTTCTCCTCCTTTTTGGGCCTTTTGCAATCATGTGAGGGCTGAGTTGTAGGGCGCTCTTAAAGGTTTGCGACAGCCTCCTCTCTTCCCTTTGCCATAATTGCGGTTGAGATGAATTCCAAAACTGCTTACGATCTCATCACAATCAAGTGTCCTTTGGCAATTCTTCCGCAAATCTAATTAAGGAAATCTAACACATGGCTACACTAGATTGGGATGTTTCTTTCCGCTAAATTTTCCGTGAAGCTAATCGTTGTGCAGACCACTTAACCAGGTCTGAATACATTGCATTACATTCTCTAGAATGGTTTAATTTCTTAATCTTCAAGTTGTTTCTTTTGGGCTTTTGCCTCGACAATTATCAAAAAATAAAAGAGGTTACTTACAAATTGTTTTAAAATGCATAATTTACACAATAGGTCCAAAAAAGTATGCTAATTACTTCCTCCGGTCCTATTTATAAACAACAACAAAAAAATTCACATAGTTTAAGAAATGTAGTTAAACTAGATAAGATGTATTAAATTTATCTTAAATTAAAATTAACTTCCAAAATTAACTTTTGTTATTGGTGTTGGAAAGGTGAGAAAAAGAGAATAACTAATGAGACACATTTTAAAAGTTAGAATTTATAAGGGCATCATTAGAAAAAATTAATTAATATAGCTCAAACTTTCATTTGTTCTTATAAAAAGGACCAAGATTTTTCTTCTATATACTTACGACTACATAATTTACACAATTGGTACTAAACTTCATTGGCTACTGTTAAACCCCGGAAACAAGATTTTAGGTTTCACGAGAGAGAGAGAGAGAGAGATGGCGAAGGAGGTGTTGACACTTGACAATGGCACAACTTGCTCATCCTGGAACTACTCCGGTACAAGACTCGCTGCTGGTTCCGCCGATGGCACCCTCTCGATCTTCGATTCCCGCGACCCTCCTTCTTCCTCCTCTCTCCGCCTCTCTTTCAAATCCAAGGTTCATGAAGGAAACATTGTGAAGATTGTTTGGGTTCCGCCAGCGTACGGGGATGCAGTTGCATGTATTTCTGTTGATGGAATTGTGTCATTGCTGGAGGAGGTGGTAGAAGGTATCATCCATTGTTTTTTTTGTTACCAACCCAAAATCCCAAACTCTGAAGAACCCTAGTTGTGTGTTACTGTTATTCATGGGATGCTATGTTTATGACTTGTCTCTGTAGATTCACAGCCTCTTCAGTGGAAGATTTGTAAATGCTTTGGAAGCAGTTCAGACAAAGTTCTTGATGTTCAATTTGGAATCTCTTTGGCCAGTTTGAAAATGGTTAGTTAGAGCTATGAGCAATTTCACTAATATTTATTTAGGAACCATACTTTTAAATCTAAGTTTCAAATCTCCATTATTAGTAATTTTAGTCATTAGTTAATGTAATGCAATGTCACATTTTAAACCTACTGCATTATTTTCACATGATACACTGTAAGAATGCTTAAAGAGAATACACTATTGATTTACTCTTATTTATTTCCTATGTTATGAATATTAAAGGTGGCTGCATATTCTGATGGTCATATGAAAGTTTTCGAGCTCCTGGATCCGTTGGAACTGAAAAACTGGCAACTTCAGGTGAGACCAGCTTGCTTTTACCTATTGGTCATATCATACATTCTCTTTTGAGTCATAAAATATGAGACCAAATATTCTTATTACAAGAATTCCAACTTATTGTTCTTTTTATTTTTGTAGGCTGAGTTTCAAAATGTTATTGAGTCAGTTTCTTCATTTGGAAAGGCTGTGTGCCTTTCTGCATCCATATCTTTCAATCCACAAAATGGTGGAAGCCAGGAATCCAGCTTCCTAGTTGGTTTTAATTCAAACACATCAGAGCTTAATTCTGCTAAGGTAACTACTAACTCCATCAAAAGTTTTGCCCTGTTATTTCATTTTGATTTCAGCTGCATAATCTCAGCTTTCCCATGGCACGATTAGTACATTCTAGGAGTGTATCTCTATCTCTCGGACCTGTGCATAACCTTGCAAATGTAGTAGGCTGTAACAGATAGCTGAAAAAGTTATTCAATCTTTCTTTTCAACAGGTGTGGGAATTTGATCAGGCTCATCAAAGATGGCTTCCAGTGGCAGAATTGGCAGTGCCTGAGGACAAGGGTGATCAGGTGTACGCCGTCGCATGGGCACCAAATATTGGCAGGTAAATATTCGCAAGTTTTGAGAGATTTGTGCATCACTTGTGTTAGCCTGAATTCCCTTATATAGCCGGCTGGCAACAAAATGCTGGATTTTTGTGACAGCTATGACTTCATGTTAAGTCAACAAATGTGAGGAAGTATGTGCTCCGTAGCTGCGGTTGTAGTTAAGTCTACCACAATTTTCTTCTGTAGTCAAAGAAATGTGATTCGTGATGGATATGATTTTCTTGTAGGACGTATGAGATCATTGCGGTTGCAACGCACAAGGGACTTGCAATATGGCACCTTGGATTGAACCCTGATCATGACGGTAGACTACCAGTGGAGAGAGTTGCAGTGCTGTCGGGTCATGATGGCATGGTATGGTTGTAAATTTAGAGTTTGACTCTATTTTTATATGTTCATGTCTACTTTTCATGGTCTTCTTTCTGACATCTCATGTATATGTTTGAACTTAGTTTTTGGTGGATCATATGACATGGTGTTATGTTAATGGATGTCTTCAATTAAATGTTGTTTAGGTGTGGCAAATGGAGTGGGATATGAGCGGAATGACGTTGGCTACTACAGGTCAAGATGGAATGGTCAGATTATGGCAGTCTAATCTCAACGGTGTTTGGCATCAGCAGGCTGCATTTGAACCCACTTCTTAGCCACTCGACTCCTGTTATATGCATACTTTTTGTTCAATATGAACCACTTAATGTTTATGGCTCCGGAGATAAGTTTAAATGATCTCAATTTGCCCTTTCAGTGATATTTTGTATCTAAACCTCAATCAGTTTGTTGTAACTTGTAAGTAGTAAGCTGGCGCGGCTTTTCTCCTTTTTCACCTCATTAGTAATTTTTGAATAGGATTAACATCATGTTTAGATGTGTGTTGGGTACACACTCCAAAGCACGTTAGCGGAGAAGCTCCATATTATAGCTTATGTATTAACGTGATTAAGAGGTCTAACATGGATTCTAAACCTGTGCACTATGGGTACTTTGTTGAAAGTCATGATCCTCATGTTACATGATGCAGATATCATTCATTTACTCTCACCTTTGCCGTTGTACAATCAATACTTTTACTTTCTATTGGTAGTGTTTAGATAGAATTCTCCTTAACTTTATATCTAAAGTACATGCTTTACTTCATTTATGAGAGCTATTGATCTCTTTTTATCAGTCAGCCTTCAAGTTTTCTGGATTCTTTCATGAAACATGATCACACACCATAATCAATTCTGCAGATAAAGCTTATGTGCTCAGCTTCTGGCTTTTAGAATTAATTTTGAGGAAAGAGAAACTTAAAAAAACACTAGAAAGTTGTGGTTGTCTGCGGGTTAATCTTCAAAGTGCTTTGGATTTTTTTTTTGATAAACTTCAAAGTGCTTTGGATGGATAATGATTTTAACTGCAGTTGGCCTAGAGAATCAGAGATTATGGTTGAGGACAACTATGTTGTCTCATTGTCTGCTTAGTTTGGCATCTTCATAGAGGAAAACTCTAGTGAAGAACACACTTTTTTGATCTCTTTGAAAGCAATCTTACGTGAGAGCAGGTTTGACCAATATTTTATCTGGTCCTTTCCATTCCACAATAGTAGTGACTTGCCCTTCAGTAACGTTCTTAAAGGCTAAAGCATTCCTAACTTTTATTGTGGCTGTTATGTGTTTTAGCTAATGACTTGGATGCTCTCTGCTGTTTGGTTTATTTCTCCTAAGATATGGACTGTATGTTCTTATACAAATGCAAATTGGGAGCATTCATATGTCTGAAAGAAATACTCTTAGAAGGTACAAAAATGCAATGCTGATATTAACTGATAGTAGTAACTACACTGGCAGGGCATTTATTGGTGTTATCATTGCTGTTCTTTGTTCTATGGTCTGAACTTGTTCTAATTCAAATGAAACACAATACATGCTATGCTTAACAGGCTAACCATAACTTTCTGCATATAGAGTGCAGTCAGGAGAAAAATTCTGAGGCATTGAAAGGGAAGTTTGAATTGATTTTCACTTCGTCAAGTGTGAAATCGAGGTCGAAAATTGGAGAGTTGGTGGTTGATGTGCTGGCAGAAATTATCCGAGTAATATCATCAGAATCTGGAGATAACAAGTGCATATGGGTAAAGCTGCTCAAGAAGGGATCATAACTTACATGAGGAAGTAAGTTATGGTTATCTTGTGTCATGCACCCAAATGAAGCAGAAGAGGAAGTGAAAGGACATGCCATTTCTTCATTTCCAAGGTTATAAGTATTGACAGTCAAGTTGTTTCTGAATTTTGCAATGCTTTCTTGTGATGGCTGAGATTGGGGTACATCATCATTATTATAACCATGTGGTTTCTCTTGCAAGTCTTGTGAATTTGGCGGCAGAACAGCATTGTTTCCCTGAGAACATGTGTGTTTTCCGTGGTAAGAAATGTCCAAGATAGTGGGGTCTTCATCTGATCTCTGCACTTGCTTTGTGGCCCAGCAGCCCTTAGATTTGCGGAAGGTGCATCTGTAGTAGCTTCTGCAAATGTAACAATCCAATTGTTAATTTCATCAGATTTGGTGTGATTGTTTCGCAGGGCGATCCTTGGTGCAACAGTCTATGTGAGTGATGTGACTTTGCAGTCACTGGTGAGCCATGGAGTCAGCCTCTTGCAATATGCAAGGTAAGACTCCCTATATTGGATCCATAAAGTGGGTCCGGCCCCTCTTTGGACTTCCCGCATAGTGAAGCTTTTTAGCATCCGGTTTGCCCTTTTTTGTGTGTGATTGTTTTATCAAGCACTGCAAGGGATAAGGAAAGTCCTCCTACCTGGGGTGTTTTGATCCGAGGATGTCTTTCTGTCCATATTTTCTCCAATTGTAGCCATCTTCTTGGGACCCTTCAGAGCCATTCTCAGTCTTCACTCTAACCTTATCCATCAGCATCTTTCTGAAACCAATTTTCACAAACAAATTGCTTCAGAGTGTTAGTATAAATATATAAATATAATAACACAGGTTTCTCTATCAGTTAACTTTTTGCTACTAAGTGCTCCAAATAAATTTAACCTTTTCTTTGAGTTTTGTTTAGGCTCATGATGACCCTTGACGTCCCCTTCAATGTCCTCACCTCTTTTGACAAATAGTGAGGACTCTGGTGACAGAGTTTGAGTTGCTTGATGCATTGTCTGTGACTTGGAATTTGATGCATTGCACCGTAGAATTAGTAAAGCCTTGTCATAAGAAGATAATATCTGTTGAAGCAGCAAGTTCTTTGTGTCAAGCGAAGATGTTAAGCTCAAATCTGACTTCAATTTTCTCGCCATCTCCATCCCCTGAATTAGCTCATTGATGAGTGCTTTCTGCTCCCAGTTCATATCACTTTCCATTCTGCACTTTCTATATATAAGCTATGAATGTGGAAGAATTAGCTTTGAAATTGAATTGTTCTGACTGAAAACTTGAATGGTTTGATGTTGGAAGTGACAGAATAGAGTGTGGGAACGAGGCTGAAGGGGCCAAAAAGTGTTGGGGCTTTTGCTGAATGGAAGAGATGAATGCATCTTATTTAAAGTTTCTTTCTTTCTTTCTTATGTTGCAAATAAGTCCAAGTTAGACACTTTGACTGAGAAAGTGACTTTTTGAGCCATAAGACTAGTGACTGTGAGCAATAGAATGCTGACCAAGTCCAATCCACTTCAGCTCGATAAATGATTGGTCTTTGTTTGTTGAATGTAGTTGCATGATCTAAGTCAAGATTTGATGGTCAGAGTTCAAATGAAAGGCGCCTGTCCTCGTCGCTTCTCTATAATATCTATATCTTCTAGAAAAGAGAGGAGCACCAATGACTTAAATTATAAACTAGTAACATATAATCTTACAAAATTAAGTTCATTTAGATGATTTTATTAAAGGGTTAATTTACTATACACAAGTTTTTCCTAGTGCAATGTTACACAAACCTAAATATACCTGTTATTGTAGGTTATGAGCCGGTCAGTTTTTTTAATTTAAATAATATATATATTTACTTCCTCCTCTCTCCACCACCTTCCTCCTCTCAACCTCCATGCTATCCGCCGCCAGCAGATCTTTTTCTCTCTCTCCCACCAATCACCACCCCTCCCTTCCTCCACCATCATTCCTTCTTTTCCCCTTCTTCCTTCTTTCCCTAAACCCAACAACCCCATTACAGAAAATTCCCACCCAACAGCACAACCAATCATTACCTTGTATGAACTCCCCAACTGTGAATTGAACTCCCCAACTGTGTATTGAGTTGCCTTAGTAGAACTATTGATGACCTTATAACCCGACCATGTAACTATGACACTTGTATTTGAACCAGGTCCCCCGTTCTTGTGCACAAAAAGGCAAACAATTGCAGTACATATTTTATAGATCTCACCTCACATCATTCAGATCCATAAATTAAAATTAAAAGGTTAGTTCTTCTTTGATTAATAGGAAAATATTGAATTTGCAAGAAATAGAAGAAACTGCTGAGTGTTAATTTTGTGTGATGCACACGGAAGTGGTGAAAGTGAAGGTGGACTGCGATGGATGCGAGAGGAAGGTGAGGAAGGAGGTGGAGGGTATGAAAGGGGTGAGCATGGTGGAGATTAGTTACTGGGCATGTGGAACCCTCCAAAGTCGGGTGGTAGTTGTACTGTTGGGTGGGGGTTTTCGGTGGTGGGGTTGTTGGGTTATAGGGGAAGGAGGAAGAAGGGGAAAGAAGGAACAGGGTGGAGTCAGTGGTGGAGGAAGGGAGGGGAGGTGATTGGTGGGGGAGGGAGAAGAAGATCCGGTGGCGGCGGCGGCGGCGCCATTGGCGGATAGCATGGAGGTTGTTGAGAGGAGGAAGGTGGTGGAAGGAGGAGGAAGTTAATATTTATATTTTTGAATTAAAAATATGGATGACCTGGAAACCTACAATAACAAGTAAATATGAGACTTGTGTAACCTTGCACAAAGATTTACTTGTGTATGGTAAATGAACCCTTTATTAAATATTATATAAGACCCATGGTAATATTTGGGTTAAATAACCCATGATCTAGATGAACCAATCATATTCAAGATAATTAATTGAAATTTTTATATTTTATTAATCAATTTATTTATGGTTAAATATGTTTTTGTCCCTAACTTATACACATAAATATAAAATGGTACCTGAAAAAAAATATAAAGATCTAAAGTCCTTGAAAATTTTATTTTTATCTAAAATGGTTCCATGTGGATTTTTTTACTTCTAGTTTGGTCCCTCAAAAATTTATTCCATCAAATTAAGTCCTCCTCTCCTCATAATTATTTCAAAACCTAGAAATTCATATTTTCATCTCTAAAACTCCTCCATCTTCTTCATCTTCAAAACCCAGAAATTTCATTCATCTTCCTCCTCCTCCCTCTCCCACCAAAACCATCATCACCACCCAAACCTCTGTAACATCCCTGATTTCACCTGCTTAGGTAAAGTCTAACTAAGGTTATAACTGAAATTTAATAACTAGATATTTAAGTTTGAGAATAAATTCTATAAGCAATTTTAATATAATTTCTTAATTTATAATTAAGAATTGAAATAAAAGAAAAAGAAATTAAAATAAAAGATTAAAATTATACTTAGTTTCTTAGTCACTTAAATTTATCAAAAGTTGTCTTAAATTACACTTTATAATCCTATAAAGCTTCTCATAATATTTAGAACTTTAATCTATATTCCTCTTAATTTTCCTATAGCTCTATGTAGATAAATCCTACACTACTTAAATCAACTAATACCCACTCTTATAATATGTGGCAAAGCCACAATTCACCAGAGGCTGAATAACCTCTTCAGCCCCTCTCTCTCTCACACGTAAGTCCCTTCTTCCTCTTCTTTCTTTATTTTCTTTCACCCCACGCACACAATCTTCTCTTCTTATTCCTTCTTCTTCTTCTTCTTTATTTTCTCCTCTGAATAGGCCAACTACAGCTGCCAATCATCTCCATTTCATGACCTGCAATCACCTTCTTCCACTCCATTCCTCTATAAATAGATGGTCATGGTTCTTTAGCTCTTCACACCATCAATTCCCTTCAATTTTCTCTCTCGTTACTCTGCCTCTTTCCTCTTCCTCACTTCTGACGCTTTTCCTTCCTCTATCTATCTCTTTATCTTCCTCATACGTTCCTAAACTCAGAAGCCATGAAGCTTTCCTCCCATGACAGCCACCATAATGTTCAAACATCACCAAATCTGTCTCTCTTTGATTATATCACAAAACATGTTCAAATCCCTCTAAAAAATTGATATTCATGTTCCTGGATGTCCAAATATGGGATCTGGAAACTTTGGCGAAGTTCTGGGCTCGTTTGGGCTGTTTTTGGGTTTTTGTTCTTCGCTGTTCATCGTGTTCTTCCTCACCACCGTGCAGTCCAGATTCCGGCAAGAATCATCAACTTAAAACGCGTTTTTCTACCTCGTCCGACCTCCGATTAAGACGATTCCAAAGCCTAAGTTCTTATGGAAGATAGGAGAATCTAACCATGTGCACAGATCCGACCACCGCCTCCTCCGGTCATCTTCTCCGGCAGACCTTCGCCGGAAAATTCATAACTTGCCCAGAAAAATTCCAGAACTTGTATTCTGTAAGTTCTCGATCTTCTGAGCTCATTTCTAACCTCAGATTCTTCATTAGATGATCAAAAACATGATTTATCTTACTCAGAATTTGTGCCTTTAGATTTTGAAGGAAAAGACTCAATTTCCTCCTTCTCGGCCTCACCATCTTCAAAGAGGAGATGATGATCACGAAATCACACCTCTGTCCTGTGAGTATGCTTATCTATGAGGTTGTTTCTGAAGTAAAAATTAATAAGAATCATGAAATAAGTGATTTTGGGCTAAAAACCTATGTTCAGCAACTTTGAATTGAGAATAGATTAAACTTAGATGAAGATTTAGGGGTTAAGTCAATAATAAAAGTTGTAGGAAAAAATATGAAGAAATTGATTCTGAAGTTAGATTTTGAAAAAGTTGAAAAGTGATTTTTGATAAGTGATTTTTGGGTGGTGATGATGGTTTTGGTGGGAGAGGAAGGAGGACGAGGAAGATGAATGAAATTTTTGGGGTTTGAAGATGAAGAAGATGGAAGGGTTTTAGAGATGAAAATATGAATTTTTAGGTTTTGAAATAATTATGAGGGGAGAAGGACTTAATTTGAAGGAATAAATTTTTGAGGGACCAAACTAGAAGTAAAAAAATCCACATGGCACCATTTTAGATAAAAAAAAATTTCAAGGACTTTAGATCTTTATATTTTTTTCAGGTACCATTTTATATTTATGTGTATAAGTTAGGGACAAAAACATATTTAACCATAAATAAATTGATTAATAAAATATAAAAATTTCAATTAATTATCTTGAATATGATTGGTCCATCTAGATCATGGGTTATTTAACCCAAATATTACCATGGGTCATTTAGACAACCCCTTATCAATAGTATACTAATTTTCACATAGCACTTCAGGAAGCATTTTCGGGCTTTCGTTGCACACGTCGCATGTTCTCCATTTCTACAATATGAGTTACATGAATTCAAATAAAACTAGATTTTTCACCCGTGCGTTGCACGGGGGAGCATATATCAAACAATTCATACTTTATAAACAAATAAGTATGAGTAGAAGAGCATACACCTGTATAGATTAAATCATGCTATGGTATTCTATTGAATAAACCATCAAATAAGAACAACTCCATTATGAAAAGGATTTGAGGTTATACACAGTGTCGCAATGAATGATATAAAAAATTGATAATAAATTAGCAAAATGATGTCTAGTTGATCCTGGCTATTCCTCAGGGAAAACTCCTCTAGCTATTTTTTCTTGGACCTGGCATTGTAAATGGAAAGGAATTAATTACTCCAGCTTACAATTAAATATCAAAGACATAAATCTCATTATATATTGTATAATAACATGAAATTCGATTTAAAAAAAGCATTTAACTTACTGAAGACGAAGATAGATAGACGTATTCAATCTACTACAACAATGTAACAATTAAGTTTAAACCTGCAAATAAAAAGATTAAAATAATGATAAATTATTTGCCTTCTAGATTTAAAATCAAAAATAGGATAAAGAGGGGAAAAAAAACTGACTTACCGATCAAATGTTATTGAAGACCTCTTCATATACAACATTCCGTGTACAGTTTGAGACAACTCCTTCGCTATCAATAATAAGGATTTTTAATCCTTTTCTAGACTTCACTCTTGAGAGAGCAACATAGAGTTGTCCGTGTGTAAACACTGGTCTAGGTAGATACAATCCCACATGAGATAATGACTGGCCTTGACTTTTGTTTATGGTCATTGCGAAACTTGTAGTTATTGGAAATTGCCTTCGTTGGAATTTGAAAGGAAGTCCGGAGTCAGAAGGTGTTAATGACATCCTGGCAATGTAAACTTTTTCCGCTGAATCTGAAGAAGTTGAACCTGTTAACAAAGAAGCTACTATGATGTGATCAGTCAAATCCGTCACAATCAGTCGAGTTCCATTACATAATCCAGCAGACGGATCTATATTCCGAAGAAGCATTATAGGAACTCCAACTTTCAATATAAGTCTATGGTTTGGAATCCCAGAGCACTTTACATCATTCAAGAATTCTGAAGTGAACCATTCTGCATCAATCTCTGAATCTTCATCAGATCTACATGGCGTATCATAACTCAAGTACTCTCTCTCCTCTCCAGGGATCATTGACATCATGTAGTTATTGATGTGTTCTACACTGTCAAGAGTAGGAGCTAGTATTGCCCTTTCTTCAAAGAAGGAATAGTTTTTCAGATTAGCCACAAAGTTCGGATAAGCAAAATTAACTAAAGAAAGTAGCGGATCAGCACATTGACCAATCAATAAATCTTGTGGAATTTCAATTATTGATTCTTCATCATCAATTGTCTTTGCTTTTCCATCCCCCACTTGAAGAATCCATTCAGCAAATTCCTTAATTTCTTCAGCAGAAGCAGAGGAAGATGCATTTTGTAATCTCATGTTGGTGGTTAACTTGAATACTTTGCAAAACTTCCATAAATAAGAAGAGTTGATAGCAGAACTTACAATTTCAAAACGACTACCTTTTGATATGACAGGAAGAATTTGTCTAAAGTCTCCACCCAACACCACTACTTTTCCACCAAATGGTTTCTCATAACCATAGGTTGCTTCAGTTTTCATTATGTCATTCAAGGTTCGGTCTAAAGCTTCAAAACAAAGCTTACTTAACATAGGAGCTTCATCCCATATGATTAAACTTGCTTTCTGAAGTAGCTCAGCTTTGTGGGATCCTTGACGAATGTTACACGTTGACAACTCCTTGATAGAAATAGGAATAGCGAATCTAGAATGAGCTGTACTCCCTCCAGGTAATAACAATGAAGCTATGCCACTTGATGCTACATTTAAAACAATCAGTCCTTTGGAACGTAGAGCAGCAGATAAAGTCTTCCACAGGAATGTTTTTCCTGTTCCTCCAAAACCATAAAGAAAAAAGAATCCCCCATTATTAGACAACACAGAATTCAATACCTGAGTGTATACATCATTTTGCTCTTCTGTGAGACGACTGACCAGCTCTTCATGGGCTTTGGACATTTCCTCCTTATTGTAATTAAGCTCGTCAATAACAAATTTGTTTCCAAAATTGAGACCTTCAGCAAATCTTGGAAATGGAAGAGTCGGATATTCTCTCAAGGACCTTCCATTGTTATATAACAACTTCTCGATTTCAATGAGGCATAAGTTCATTAGGTCGTCATCACTAATTTGAAGCCCTTCATAGAAGTGAAATGTAAAAAAATCAAACTTTATGATAAAAAATAAATAAATATAGTTTCTAAGAAGCTACTGTATAATGAAAAAAATCAATTAAACTACTTTTACATTTAACAATATGATTCCCATGTTGCCGTTATAACACAACTATCCTAGTTTTAAATTATGTGATTTAAATTCTTAACTTACATTAACATTAAAGTAATGGATCTGTTGAATGAAGAAAATTATTCAAACTTATATAAAACACTCAATAATGAAGTAAAATACCTGGAATGTTAAGCTCCTTTCTTCTGTCATATAGAATTCCATCACTCAATAGTCTCCATGTTTGTTCCCATACATGTTTTGGACGGCTGAAATTGTTTGAGCTCAACAATCTAACAAACAACTTCCTCAAATGAACTCCAGTGCCGAAAAAACTGACATCTTTTATCCCATCTATATATTCTCGGTCATCTTCCATGAAACCTAAAGCTTCGCAAGCATCGTGGAATGTGGGATAAACAACTCCTTTCACTGTCCTTATGCTTTCAAAACTTTCACATCCTCTTTGCACTGTCAACAGAACTCTCATATAATAAACTTCTCCCAAACCAGGAGCTATATATTGAAGGCGGCCTAGAGAGAGACCTCTTTTTCTTGGAACCCATTCTTGAGAACTTTTCTTATAGACAAACTTGGAAGGAAATTCAGCGTATGTCAAGTTCTTTCCCTCTGTGTATTTTTTATTAGCAGTCATCCAAGCCAAAAATTGGGTCTCCTTGCTTGAGCATTTTTCAATCACATTTTCCAAGTCGTCATCATCGTCAAATAGAACAGATTGTTGGTTTGGAAGATGGAATCCTAAACGCAAAACTGCAGGCCACCTGTCATGAATATCAAATTTAAAAGACCTCCATGCTGCTTCACATGGAGTTATATACCTGAAACAATAAAAAACAAACAAATTAAAATCTTTCAATAAAGAAAAAAAAAAGAAAAAAAAACTGAATTAGACTTAAAACTTATGTAATTACCTGCAATCATAGTATTGCTTAATCTCATCTTCAACTTGATCTTTGGAAGAATTATGACCATTCGAAGATATTTTAACATTCACTCTATCAGGCCCTTTATTGATATATTTAAACAGGTATATGTTATTTAACCCAAATATTACCATGGGTCATTTAGACAACCCCTTATCAATAGTATACTAATTTTCACATAGCACTTCAGGAAGCATTTTCGGGCTTTCGTTGCACACGTCGCATGTTCTCCATTTCTACAATATGAGTTACATGAATTCAAATAAAATGCATTTTAAAAAAAATTGCACGACATTATCAATAATTTCTATATATGCTTTAGGATTCAAACGTAGTCTTTAATAGGTATACTGGTATAGAGATTCCATTGATTTAATTTTTAAACCTTCTCTAGTTCTCTTACACTAATAGTCGCAAGAATTAATGTGTTTTAATATAAAAATACGTAACTTAAGGAGCCGGCAATGGAAGCAT
Organism: Lotus japonicus; assembly: GCF_012489685.1. Classification (NCBI taxonomy): domain Eukaryota; kingdom Viridiplantae; phylum Streptophyta; class Magnoliopsida; order Fabales; family Fabaceae; genus Lotus; species Lotus japonicus. The sequence continues at coordinate 93,700,977 of NC_080042.1, forward strand.
AAGCACAATTGGGAGTATGTTATAGGATTTAAACGTAGTTCTTAAATATGTATAGACTCCATGGGTTCAATTTTTAAGGGGGCGTTTGTTTCAAGGTTTGAGATCACATTCCCGGGAATAACATTCCCAGGAATATGATTACCGGGTATGTTATTTCTGGGTAAATTTTATAAATGTGTTTGGTAAGTATTTTGTATTCCTGGGAACATTTTAAAATTTTCTTAATTTAAAAATTAAAAAAACTTAAAAATAAAGGTAAAAATGATAAATTGTGGGAGAAGTGGGAAGTTACATTCATCTTTCCCATGGGAATGTAAGATTCCCAACCTTTTTCATGGGAATCAATAGGAAGGAAATCATGGGAATTGTGGAAGTTATTTTATTCCCGGGAATGATTGATACCCAGGAATCATAGTTTCCAATCTTGTAACAAACGCAGGAATGTTCATTCCCAACCTTCATATTCCCGGAAATCTCTTTCCAAATCTTGAAACAAACGCCTCCTAAGCCTTTTCTTACATTAACAGCCGCAATGACTTTAAATTTTTCACAGTTCCAATCAGTACTAAAATTCATGTACCTTCTCTCAGGAATTCAAAATTAATTTTAAGGTTCCAAATCCCTTAATTTTTGTAACCCGCTTCCTAAATTTAGATGAGATTTCATTTTTTTATATATACGTGTATATATATATATATATATATATATATCTTCTTATGTTCATTTTGACTCACCATATCTACATTATCTGTTGACTTTTCCTAATAGTTCCAGGTTGAACTGTCGCGTGCCGCCTCATTCTCCATGGATGATTTTCTCCACTATGGCGGTGATCTCCACAGACAACCTATGGTGTGCACAAGCATGTTCTTCAACTCTTTAGCTTTATCTCATCTGATTTTATACTCTTATTGTTCCCTGATTAATTTTTATTTTTGTAGGTTTAATTGTTATTGGATTGATGTAAAGAGTCGTCCAAGTGTTCATATTCAATGGGATCTACAATATCATTTTTGTTTTTGAAAAAGCAATGCTCGAGGATTTAGAAACAGTTGCTGGGTGGAAAATAAAATCCACTAAATCATGCTTCCAAGCGTTGGTCGCATTGTCAATTCAAGTTCTTACTGAATTGTCACTTTCTAGCCAGTTCCATTGTGGACAATGGTGGGCCTGCAGGTGGGTCTTTAACATACAATTCAAAATGTAGCATTAATCCAGGAGGTCTTTGTTGCTCACGAGGCAATTGAGGCAAATATATAAGCAATATTTGCATTTGGAGGAGTAGTTTAATTTCACGCAATTATATAATATATATGCTAATTAAGTTGACACTGTGCTCAAAGCCATTTATATTTGCTAAAAACTAATATTCCCACTAATATTTCCATGATAAAAACGAATACAATAGTGATAACTAGGATATACCATAATTCATTCGTAATTATAATTCACGAGAAAATAGTTTATGCACCTGCCTGCGTAAACTTCTTTATAGAACATTTAATTGACTTTTTGACACACTTCAGAATTTTATTTCTATTATTAATTGAAAATTAGAAAGAAATGTCATTGTTTGGTTTCATTTGACATTATGTTATTGGATGTCATACCAGTAATCTCTTAATCGATTAATTCAAACTAAAATACATCTTTTAATTTAGATTTGGGATAGAATTAAACTAAAATGCAAACTGATGTTTCTAATAGCTATAGACTCTGGAGACGATGAATGAATGAAAGTGCGTACGTACATTCAACACGAAGGAATACAATAGCAGATTCTTCTAAAAAAACTAAACCAAAACAAAGTTTATATACCAGGCCAGGAAATTAGATAATTGAAGACAGAAATGAATTCGATCACGATGAGTCTTTGGCTTTACATTAACTTGATCTTTTAGAAGAAAAAGCATCTCCGTGTTTCATGATCCAGAATCTCTCAATTTCTTCGGCTTTTCGACCTGGAATGCGACCTGCTATCAAATGCCACCTGTTCCATTGTCCATGGAGAAGTTAAATATTAATAATATAATATAAATTACTACTTAATTATAACACCAAGATCTTTCATATCTATTTAACACTTGGCTAATTATTTTTACACCAACACACACACACACACATACAGAACTTTCTGTTAATTATAATTATTAGGGAGTTTTGGTTGTTTTTAGAAACAAAATGCAAAGGGTTATAATGATGAGGTCTGTGAAAAGTATAAAACTTTTGACAATGGTTAAGAACTTGCAATAGAGAGTTGCAGAGAATATATATAGCTGGAGAGGTTACCTATCTCCGACTAGCCCGTACATCCTGCGTATGAGGTCTTCCTCTTCCTCGCTCATTTCAATGAATTCCCACTCATTGCTGCTCACTTCTGCACAAGTTAACATATCATGATGAGAGCCGAACAACTACTCAAATTGCACACAAGAAAAGAATAGCACCATCATAATAAATGAATGACTAAATATATACCTTCTGATGTTGTAGAGGAGTTTGTGGAGGTCGACTTTGCCTTGTTCCGGGGACGCTTATCCATTTATGTGTCTAGCTTGTTATAGAAACACAGAGGAGGAGGAGCTGAGGGTACAACACAGAATAATTATGAGATGTTTCAAACGTTTGGTAACATGAAAAATATATATACAAGGTTTTGTACGGGTCAGTCAAACTAATAATGTTAATGTATCAATTCCTCCATTTCATACACGATATTCTATTTTTATATGTTTTCATGTAACTTTAATACAATTTCTTACTTTATTGCTTTTTCCTTTTCCAATTGCTTGCTTTATCAACCATCTTCCTGTCTTCTAGAAGATATAATACAGCTACAGCGACCTTAATTCTGACTTTCTTTAATTAATATTCCATGATTTCCATCATATGAAGATATTAGTTAATTAAGTGCTTTTTTTAATATTTTCACCTTAAACAAAGGCAGCTTGCTGTTTGGTCCGGTGGTCACGGACAATAAATTGATTAAATTCAGTTAGATAATTTACCAATATTAATATGTAATCATTTATGCCAGCCAAAATCCCATAATAGAACAGATAATAACTCCTCTCCTCAATCTGCTTCTAGAAGGGACTAATATCAATAATCAATATGTTAGATTGTATGTCTGAGGGTAGAAACGTCAATGTAAACTAAAAAGTTCTAAAAATAATTAAATTCCGGTGACTTCTTGGTGGATGCCGGCTGGTACAAACGCTCGATCTCACTTCACAAAATTCTGAGTTTGACTTTTAGATACTTCGTTTTTTGGTTTGCCACATTTTGTCCTTTTAAAAAAATTTGTACTAGGTTGCAGTCTTCAATCATGATTTTTTTTTTTTAGAAAATCAAAATTGTAGATAGATGTGGGAGTAGGTTAGCTAGGCAGCCATCATGGCTTGGTCTTGCCTGTTTATCAGAAATGCCATGCTTAGGATTTTTTAAAAACATTAATTAAGCTTAGATTATCAAAAAAAACTTTAATCACTAGATAAATTGATCTCATAGAAATTAAACTCTTTACATAATATTATTTTTATTAACAGTATAAATAAATAGAAATGCAATAGAATATAGATAGACTTATTAGGATGTTGACTTATTAATTTATGTAAGAAGATATTTTGACTATTTTCTATATTAAATAAATTTGTATACAAACAAATAAGTCTGTCCAAACTTTCTAAAAAAAGGCCAAATCAAGCCTAAATGTTTATGACAGACTATAGATCATGCTAGACTGCAAAATCAAAATGAAGTTCGACATGGGTCGCCCAAAACCTGGTTTGATTCGTGTCGTTGAATTTAACTATAATGTGTACTTCCTTGAAGGCTTTACTAATCGCAACTCAGGTAGAGTCTGATGGATTGCAAAATGAAGCGGTTGTTTAAAAAGGAAATATATACTACTGCTTGGAAAGCTAAGCTGATTCACTTGTTTCTGAGATTTAAGGTGTCTGTATGATTTTCTTTAATTGATTACCTGTATCAGCATGAGTGAGCAAGTTTTGTCCTTAATTGCTTATTTGTTTATGCCTTGCAGAATCACTGCTTGAGATTTTAGTCTCATTGATGTGAGTTTTACTATTGTAAGTGTTGTTGGACAATCTTTGCATATCAATCTAATCTCTGTTGAAAAAAAAAAATACAATGAGAATAAAAAAACAAATTAGTAAACCACGTTATTAAAGCGCTAATGACGTAATGGTCGTGCTTTCAGCAGATAACGAATCTAATTATAATATTTGGACAAAATGGACATTTAATGTTATTATAACGAGGACCCACTACAGCCAACGATATGTATGAGGCACAATTTAGTAGTAGTACTAAGTAACTCATAATCTAATTCTAGAAACTTTGTTTCATAATGGTCTGATATGGGCGAACCTAATTGTTATGTAATTGGGTTAACCAATATTCTGTACTTAATGGGCCGGATCACCCATGATCCTTCCGGATTAAAAATCCAAGCTATAAATAAAGGCACCACTCAAGCGGTGAGGGGACCTATCATTTTCACGCATTTTACTCACTTTGTTTACTTTCGCTTGCTCTCTAAATTGGTTAGCCTTAGTCTGTGATTCTATACCGGAACATTGGCGCCCACCGTGGGGCCGAAGGATACTTTCCTAGGCTTCGTTTTTCACCACGATGGTGACTCGATTCGGGGCGAACGGAGAGAGGAATCATGTTCAACAAAATGATGTTCCTCCTGATGTTCTTCAGCGGATCATGGACGATCTCAATGAACTTCGTCAACATAATCAACAGTTACAAAATCAACTTACTGATCTCAATCAGACTCAGGGTTTACGAGAGGGCGATCGAAGAATGGCTGAGACGGTGGTGGACTTTCAACCTTTCACAGAGGAAATAGCGAATACCGCCGTCCCAGACAATTTGAAGACGTTGAAGCTTGATTCTTACTATGGCGATTCAGATCCAAAGGACCATTTAGTGTATTTCAACACGAAAATGGTCATTGTAGGCGCATCAGACGCGTTGAAGTGCAAAATGTTACCCTCAACTTTTAAGAAATCGGCGATGATTTGGTTTACAACTCTACCGTCAAGGTCAATTGTCAATTTCACAGAATTATCTACAAAATTCTTGTCTCAGTTTTCTACCAGTCGTGCACAAAAAGTAACTCCGGCGACATTATTTAATGTTCGTCAAGGACCAAATGAGACTTTGCAGTCTTACATGGGGCGTTTCAATCAATTATCTGTTCATTTGGAGGATAAAATGCCGGAAATTTGCATTGCAGCTTTTGAATTGGGCTTGAAGCCGGGTGGTTTGAACAGTAATTTGAGTAGAAAACCTGTGGAGACAATGGCGCATTTACGCGAAAGGGTACAAGGATACATTAGGGAGGAGCAGAGTGATCAGATCAAGAACAACCGCCCGAATGTCGCGGTTCCAGGGCAGAAGCAGCAGTTTGAGGCGAAGAAGGGAGCGGTTGCAGATCAATATTCGAAGGGATGGACCGAACGTGGCAACGCAGGGTATAATAATCGTAACCGTTATGACGGCCGATTTGATAACCGTTCTAATTTCAAAAATCGTGCTCAACCGTATGGAGTGCGTGGGCCAGGACATTCGATGACGTGGACTCGGAACCAAAATGATCGTGCAGTACCTTTGGCGGTTAATTTGACTGAAGCTTTGCACACGTGTTTGGAGGCGAATGTTATTCGTTTTCCACGGCAGCCAAAGCCGTCAACGGGTTATGTGGATAAGAAGAAGTGGTGTGAGTATCATAGGATTTCGGGACATAATACTGACGATTGTTTCACGCTGAAGAAAGAGATAGATAAATTGGTGAAGGCTGGATGTGTGAAACAGCTTGAAGGACGAAGCAATTCTGATGAGGCAGGCACTTCAGTAAGGCGAACTGAAGATGGAAAAGAAATTGAGAGCGATGGTCAAGATAGGCAATCGGAGGGAAAAGCAAAGGGGCGGATTCATTCTATTTTCGGTGGATTTCGCGGTGGAGGAATGACTAACTCAGCTCGTAAGAGGTACGTCCATTCCATTAATGCTGTTTATTCTAACGATTGGGGAAGTTGGGCAACCAATCAACCCGATATAACGTTTACTGTGCGAGATTTTGAGGGAGTACAACCTCACGAAGACGATCCAATTGTTGTAATGCTGAGGATTGCTGATTATGAAATTGAGAGGGTACTTCTGGATCAAGGAAGCTCGGCGGATTTGATTTATGGTGACGCTTTTGAAAAGTTGGGGCTAAATGAATCTGATTTATTGCCTTATGATGGTTCTTTGGTGGGTTTTTCTAGAGAAAAAGTATTTGTTCGAGGGTATGTGGAATTGAAGACTGTCTTTGGAGAAGGGAAGAATGCGGAGACATTTGCTATTAAGTTTTTGGTAGTAAAATGTACTTCGCCGTACAATGTAGTCATTGGGAGGCCATCACTAAACAGATTGGGAGCGATCATTTCTACAAGACACTTAACAGCGAAGTATCCATTTAGCAAAGGAGGAGTTGGAGTTTTAAAGGCTGATCAAATGGTTGCTCGAAAGTGTTATTCAGAAAGCTTCAAGCAGTATGGGCACATGGGAAAGAAGGCAGTGAAAGAGGGGCATCGAGTCTATGAGGTGGATATAGAACAGTCAGATATTATTTTGGATCCTCGAGAAGGATTCATTGAGCACAAGATGAAATCAGAAGAGGAAACTAAGGCGATCCAGATTGGTGAGCGAAATTTGAAAGTTGGTGTCAATTTAACTACAAGTCAGGTAAACAGGTTAGTAAAGTTGTTATCTGAGAATATGGATTTATTTGCATGGAGTGCAAAGGATCTACCAGGAATCGATCCGGAATTTATATGTCACAAATTGGCTTTAAATCCCGGGGTGAAACCTATTGTTCAGTTCAAAAGAAAGATGGGCGAAGAAAAGGCAGAGGCAGTAAAGGTGGAAACAAATAAGTTACTGGAAGCTGGATTCATAAGGGAGGTTAAGTATCCAACTTGGTTGGCGAATGTTGTAATGGTGAAGAAGGCTAATGGAAAGTGGCGAATGTGCACGGATTATACAGATTTGAACAAGCATTGTCCTAAGGATTCTTATCCTTTACCGAATATTGATAAGCTTGTTGATAGGGCGTCGGGATTTGGAATGCTTAGCCTCATGGATGCATATTCAGGGTATCATCAGATAAGAATGTACCAGCCCGATGAAGAGAAGACAGTTTTTATGACAAATCAGGCGAACTATTGTTATCAGACCATGCCATTTGGGCTGAAGAATGCAGGAGCAACATACCAAAGGCTGATGGATAAGGTGTTTGACAAGCAGGTGGGGCGGATCATGGAGATTTATGTAGATGACATGGTGGTCAAATCAGAGGAAATGATGGCACACTGTTCTTATCTCGAAGAGGCGTTTGGCGAGCTAAGAAAGCATAACATGAGACTTAATCCAGAAAAGTGTTCGTTTGGAATTCAAAGTGGAAAGTTTTTGGGTTTTATGATCACAAGGAGAGGAATTGAGGCGAATCCTGATAAGTGTAAGGCGATACTTAATATGCAGAGTCCAACCTCAGTTAAAGATGTGCAGAAATTAACAGGAAGGATAGCAGCTTTATCTAGGTTTCTTCCGTGTTCTGGGGAAAAATCAGCACCATTTTTTCAATGCTTAAGGAAGAACAAAACTTTTCAGTGGTCTGAAGAATGTGAAAGGGCGTTCCAAAGTTTGAAGGATCATTTATCCAGGCCACCAATTTTAGCCAAACCAATTCCAGGTATTTCATTATCAATGTTTATTTCCATATCTGATAATGCAGTTAGTTCAGTCTTGTTGCAAGAGAATAAAGATGATATGAGGATCATATATTTTGTGAGTCATGCTCTTCAAGGAGCCGAAGTTAGATACCAGAAAATTGAAAAGGCTGCATTAGCTTTAATTATATCCGCCAGGAAATTAAGACCTTATTTTCAAGGCTTTCCAATTGTGGTAAAAACTGATTTGCCACTTCGCCAAGTTTTGCAAAAGCCTGATCTGGCTGGAAGAATGGTTTCCTGGGCTGTTGAGTTGTCAGAATTTGAAATCACTTTTGACAGGAAAGGTCTGGTTAAAGTACAGGTATTAGTGGATTTTGTCAATGAAATGTCTTCAAGTGAGAAAACTATGGAAGTTGGCGAATGGAGTTTGTCTGTAGATGGTTCATCTAATGTTAAGGGAAGTGGAGCCGGAATAATCCTAGAAGGACCAGGAGGCGTGACAGTTGAGCAGTCACTCAAGTTTGACTTCAAAGCAAGCAATAATCAGGCAGAGTATGAAGCTATAATTGCAGGTTTGAAGTTGGCGATCGAGATGGGGGTTAAGAGCATAATGATTAAAACAGACTCTCAAATAGTTTCCAGGCAAATTCAGGGTGAATATCAGGCGAGGGATGCACAGCTGGCTAAGTATTTATTGAAAGCTCAGGGATTGATAAAGCAGATAGGCACGGTGCAGGTCAATTATGTTCCGCGGGAGGAAAATACAAGGGCGGATATTCTGTCAAAGTTGGCAAGCACCTAGAAGCCGGGGAACAATAAGTCAGTCATCCAGGAAGTTTTAAGCAGCCCGAGTATCGAAGAGGATGAGACAATGATGGTGTTAACTTTAACAGATTCAGATTGGATGGGGCGTATCAAAAAGTGTTTGGAGGCAGAGGGCTCAGATGTGTTGACATTTTCTAAGGATCAAATTCGCGAGGCAAGTCGTTACACATTGCTGGGAGATCAATTGTACAGAAGAGGGATTGGAGTGCCTTTATTGAGATGTGTCTCTAAAAATGAGGCGAGAAGAATCATGTTTGAGGTTCATGAAGGTGTGTGTGCAAGTCATGTGGGGGGCAGATCTTTGGCGGCGAAAGTGCTCAGAGCAGGGTTCTATTTGCCAACTTTACGAGGGGACTGTATGGAATATGTGAAGAAGTGTGATAAATGTCAAATTTATGCAGATTTACATAAGGCGCCGCCTGAAACTCTTAGCTCAATGAGTTCATCATGGCCATTTGCAATGTGGGGGGTGGATATTCTGGGACCGTTCACTCCAGTAGGTTCTCAGATCAGATTTATTTTGGTTGCGGTAGACTATTTTACTAAGTGGATTGAGGCAGAATCAATGGCGAAAATAACAGCAGAGAAAGTCAAAAAGTTTTATTGGAGAAAATTGATTTGCAGATTTGGCGTTCCAGCAACTATCGTCTCAGACAATGGAACACAGTTCACTAGCTGGAGTGTGAAGGATTTTTGTGCAGAAATGGGAATTGAGATGCGCTTCGCCTCAGTTGAGCATCCTCAGACAAATGGTCAAGTAGAGTCAGCGAATAAAGTCATTCTCAATGGAATTAGAAAGCGTCTAGGCGAAGCTAAAGGATTGTGGGCAGAAGAGTTAATCACAGTCATTTGGGCGTACAATACTACTCCTCAGTCAACTACTGGCGAATCGCCTTTTAAGTTGACTTACGGGGTAGATGCTATGATCCCAGCAGAATTGCAAGATGTAACTTTCAGGGTGGCAACTTATAATGAAGAGCAGAATGACATGAATAGATTGGTTGATCTCAATTTAGCAGAGGAAACGCAAGCAGAAGTTCGTTTGAGGCAAGCAATGGTAAAGCAGAGGTCGGAGAGGCGATACAATTCTAGAGTGGTTCCGAGGAAAATGAAAGTTGGAGATTTGGTTCTGCGTAGGAAGGCGAAGGGGCCTGATGATTCGAAGTTATAACCTAATTGGGAAGGACCTTATAGGATTCTGCGAGAGCTTGGTCAAGGGGCGTATCATTTGGAGGAGTTATCGGGGCGAAGGGTCCCAAGGGCTTGGAATGCACAACATCTCCGTTACTATTACAGTTGAAGTGCAGGGTGTTTCGTCAGTTTGTTTTGTGTTGTACAGTTTGGTTTAGTGTATGTTTCTCCAAGACCATGTTTCGTTGTTTCAGTTTGTGTGTGTCGAAGTCTATGTTTGTTGGTTGTATCGTTTAAGACTATGTTTGTTGTGTAAGACTAAATCTGATGCACTCTTTTCTCTACCCCAGGCGGGAGAGTTTTTAACGAGGCATCAGTTATTAATGAATAACAGGTATGCACTCTTTTCTCTACTCCAGGCGGGAGAGTTTTTAACGAGGCATAACCTTTTTAAAATGATCAAGGGCGTATCATTTTACTTATTTCTTTTACCCATAGCGGAAACTTATCAACTAAGGTCTATCAATTGGGCGACGTCAGACAATTGAGAAAAAAGTAAGTCTCTTAAAACAAGAGCATTCGACCACGAATTCATAAGCACAGTCTTAAATTGGATTTAAGCTTGTCCAAACTAAGCACAAGTCTCCACGCGAGCATACTAATGAAATCAAATATGTTGACTTTGATTTCCATGAGTAACTATGTCAAAAATGAAAAATTTGACTAAGTTATGTACACAAAGGCCTTATGATTCCAAAGTAGTTGATTAAGTTTAAACTTTACAACATTTAAAGAGATTCACTCAAGAGTATTTTACTATGTACAGTAAAATGAGAGGGTAACGTACTCAACTAAATGACGAAGACGGACTGATTACACACCACTGTTGACAGTAGTCAGTTGGGTAAGGTCAGCTTTTATCTTCTCATTTTCTCCAGTCAGTGTTTGAATGGAAGTGTTGTTTTCCTCAATAGTTTTCTTCAAGTTTCCAACCTCCGAAGCCAGATCCGCGGCTTTCTTGTCAGTAGCCTTTTTGGATTTTTCCAAAAGCTTCAATGTGGCTCTCATCTTCTCAACTTCTTTTTCTTTTTCTTCGATGAGCTTGGCGCTTGAAAGGCCATCAAATCCAGCAGATTCAAGATCAATCATCTTGGAAATTGCAGCAATTTCCAAACCTTTCGTCATCATGGCTTGACAAGCCTCCTTCAATCCGATCTTCCTCATTTTTTCACGGTCCGCCTCAAAAACCAAATTCGTTTCCACCAAAGAGTTGAAGTCAATCTTCGAGTCCCATAGTGAAGTTACTTCGTTGGAAGTTAACTCTTCAAACTCCTTTAACAGATTCTTCCAGCAGGGGGGTGGAGCGCTTGATGAACAACCTTTGTTCATTTCGATAGCAGCACTTTTGTTCATAAATTGATCAAGGGAGGTTTGATTGGGAGTCTTGTTTTTGGCCGAAGCAGTTTCATCATTCTTCTTCTTTTTCTTGGTAGGGCGGTCAGTTTCAGTGCCGGAATGACTGGTGTTTTGTTCAGCGATGGATTTCGCCGGATTTCTTTTTTCGCGAGCAGCTTGTTGCTCACGGCGGAAACGAAGGATGTCATCTTCTGATAGGCGAGCCATTCTTGCTGTAATATATAAAAAAAAAAACAGTGTTAGAGAAAAAGAGAAGTTTATAGGAATATCATAAGAAGAATGTAAGTTAGGATGCCTTACCAATGTATGCACCCACATCATTTTTAGAAAGGGCGTCCATAAAGTCTGTAAGGTTTAATCCTAAGCCAGATAGAAATTGGCATTCTACACGTTCTTCTGGAGTCAAGGCGTCATCAGAAATCTTGATGATAACTTCGTACCGGTTCGTCCAGTAGAATGGGAACCGAGGACTTCCATCATCGTAATAAAAGATGTCTTTGCAGGGTTCAGATTCACGAAGTTTAAAAAATTTTGCTTTGAAGTGTTTATAGTGGCTTTTGAAAAGGGTGAACAGTCCTAGACCCCTAGCGGTAGCGAGCGAAACATACTCCCCTCTAACGTTTCGCCCACAAGTTTCAAAGAAGTAGAAAAATTTATTGCTAGTGGGTTGGATTTGTAAAGTGTGGCACAAGACCTCAAAGGCTTTTACATAAGCCCAAGCATTACCATGAAGCTGGGTAGGGGCTACGTTCAGGAGAGTCAGGATAGAGCAGGTAAAATCTGAGAAGGGTAGGGTATATTTCAGATCAGAAAACAGGTTTTCAAAGAGAAAAGTGAAGTTTCGCCCCTGTTCATCTTTTTTCCCGAAACAACATGGTTCGTCAGGGGCACAGGGTAATATATCTAAGTGGGCATCTAGTCCGTCTTTTCTAAAATTATACTTAGTGATTAAATTTATAACAGCCTTGGGAGTGTTAATTTTAGAGAATTGTTTCTTGATTTTACTAGAGACCCATAGAGAGTCTGCAGAAGTTGGAGCACTAGGAGTAGAGATTTCTTTACGAGTACGTTTAGTAGTCATTTTTCTGATCCTGAAAATGAAATTTTAGAAGTCTGAGATGAGATGGAGAAGGAATTTAGGAGTGAATTCTGGGTTATTCAAACTGGAGATTTCTGGGTAAAGAAATAGGTTTTATGCATAATGTTGAAAGTAGAAGTAAGATACAGAAATTTCAGACAAGAAAAGAGGAAAGAGAGTTACCTGGGAAAAATGGGGCTTGAGCAAGTTCTGGATTAGGGAGTTCTAGGATGTAGCGAGAGAGCACCAAGGTTGAGGAAGCAACGAAGTTAAAAAGAATTTTTGTTTTGGTATATGGTGAAGGTAGAAAGCACAAGTAAGGGTAAAGTGAAAATAGAAGACTTTATATAGAAAGGGGGATGAAGGTGAAAGGGTGAGTTGAAGGAGGAGTGGTCGCGTGGTTTCACACGCGCATTTAAAGCGCATGGTTTGACGATTGGACAGAAGTGACGTTTCAGTCTGAAAAGTTTTGAATGTGAAAGGAGACGACTGTTGAGGATTTTGAATTTCAAGGGGCATATTGGTCCGGAAGAGAGGATATGTGAGGGAGTGTATTTAATGTCCATGATTCAAAGAGGGCATATCGGTACGACAGCTTTAGGAAAGGGTGTGAGTTTTCATATGTGGATTCTGTTTATGATTTACGATATCAATTACATTTATTTCTTTCTTAATGATTGTGTTAGTGGAGCAGTGCCAAAATGTAGCTCCAAGTTCCTAGATATATGCAAAATATTTGGTGGATATATTTATGACAGGGGAAGTAATGATGATCTCGGAAATTTGATATGATAAGTGCAAGTGAAACGACAGCTGAATGGACTCGACAGCTGGGTTCAGCGCATCAAAAGAGACAAGGGAAGAGTCAGATTAATTTGGTCATTATTTATTTTGTATGAAAAATTTAGTTTGTTCGCCCATTTTACTTTGCGTCTTGTTTATGTGATAATCAACATAACAGTTGTGGGCTTCATAAAGACACTCTCGCCTTATTTTAAGCCTCAGTGTCTTGTGGGCTTGTGGTCTGATATGGGCGAACCTAATTGTTATGTAATTGGGCTAACCAATATTCTGTACTTAATGGGCCGGGTCACCCATGATCCTTCCGGATTAAAAACCCAAGCTATAAATAAAGGCACCACCCAAGCGGTGAGGGGACCTATCATTTTCACGCATTTTACTCACTTTGTTTACTTTCGCTTGCTCTCTAAATTGGTTAGCCTTAGTCTGTGGTTCTATACCGGAACACATAATATTTGAAATACGATTTAAATAGTGCAAATAGTCGTCATCGTAGAAAGTTAGCTCCCTTTGTTGTTTCTTAAAGGTCCTTATTAGTTTCGGTCATATAGATTCTAGAAAGCCATGGCTTAGACTTTACATATTACTAGTTGTCAATGTTCTTTTAATAATTTGGAGGGCTTAATTAAAACCCACTAGTTGTCAATGTTTTGTTATTAAAAAGATAGGATAAATGAATAAAAAACAGATCCAAAATTAGTTTAGATCCTCATTTTTTATCAATTAGTTACCAAGGGTCTGGGTCGCACACTCGCACCCCTTACAATTTACAAAAATATTATTGTATTTTAGTTATATAAAAAAGTTAGAAAAAAGGTTGTTATATGGTGGACCATGTAATTATTCCGTCAAAACATAAACCACTACTTCGGTAGCTCCATAATTGAGATTTAATTATCATTATTAGCTCAGTAATATATATATCCATAAATATTCCCACATATATTGAACTGTGTGGGTATGATTTGTCAACTATGACTGTATATATATGTTTTCTTTTTCTTTTTATATATATCCAGTCACTCAATGTCTGCAAATATTCTACTAAAAAATCTTTAGTTTCTCAATTTCGGTTAACTTTGCCATCATGATTATTGGTCGTCATCTACTTCGCGAAAGTAATGCGATAACAAATTAATTATTTGATTTGAGATGTTCCACTAAAAGGTATTTTTTTCTCCGTTGATGGCTTATTGTTTGAGAATAACAAGCTTTTATTAGGCTATGTATAATTTTATTTCTTTTGTTTTGCTCTTTGTAAAAAAACTGAAGCATGATTCAACTCAATCCCTCCGATGAAGCATCACGCTTCAATTTGATTCAAGGTCAATTTGCTTTTAAAAGACTTTTGATAACAAACAAAAGGAAAACATTATCATACCATGCATTGGATTTTAAGTAAAACATAAAAAAATTAAAATTCGTTTTTCTTTATATAATATAACATGTACTTAACCTTTTCGTGCTCTAATTCACTCGCTCAAATGTGCTAATGATTGTTTCTAAAATTGAACTGGACCGCCCGATCCAACCGGTTGAACCGGACTAAATTAAATGAGGCTTGTGAGGAGAGCCAAAGTTCAATGAAAATCTGGACACCGTGGCTTCTAGTCAGTGCCTTGATTGAATGACTCTACATTTGACCAATTATTTTCTGTGCTGTGGGGATTATACTACATGATACATCATGAACTTTGATCATCGTCATCATATGTTGGAATATGGTCCACTGACAGAAGCTTCCACGTTGAAATTATGGATATTACCTGACCAGGTATATATGAATTCAATTAATGAAGCTTCTAATTTCCCTTGAATCACGCACACGTACCTGATTACACACCACTGTTGAAATAACCCTCCTCCATCGCCGTCCAAATCGGTTAAGAAAACGCCATGCGGCTCCATAAAACAACATTATCATCATTAGGAATAAACTAATTTGATTGAAAAATCAGGCGGTAATAAAATACATGCACATTAAATTTTAAAGTTTTTAATACTATCTTAACTTTGATTTTCTTACCTGTTTATTACGGATTAAAATCATTTGTCTCTATTCACTATTCAGTGTCTCATTCACAATAAGTGACACTATATAGTACGAACAAAAATGAGACGAAACACAAGAATAGTGAAATATTGATGTGAGAGTAAAGTTCAGGTTTTAATGCCCGACACAAATGGCTACTCATATTAAAAATTGGAGAGTAAACTTAGTTTTTTAATTTTTGTATTATCAAGCATTTCTCCATTCACAATTCCTCCCATCAAATTATTACTCTGATACTATGGTTATGTTTGACATGTTTAGCTGATAAGCTAGCTGAAAGCTTATAAGCTAGCTGATAGCTGAAAAGCTGATAAGCTAGCTGAAAGCTGAAAAACTACGTAATTGAAACAAAAGTGTTTGGTAAAACTGGTTGTTAAACAAGCTGAAATTGTAAAAAAACATAAAATGACATACTTGTATAACTATATTTATATTTAAAATTACTTTATTTTCACATTAATACCTATATGATATTAATATTAAAATTATTATCACTTTAAATATTTTTATTAACTCAAGTTATTTATCATCTTAATATAATATTTTTAATACTTGTGATGCGCAGCGGTGTGGCGAGAATGGTGGCGGCAACTGCATACGTACGTGTGAGGGGAAAATATGTTTAGTGTTTTTATAAATATATAAGGGCAATGGTGGAATTTTAATAAAATAATAAGGATAAAAATGAGAATAAATTTAATAAGCTATAAGCTTTAAGCTATAAGCTACCTGAGATAGCTTATAGCTTAAAGCTTTAAGCTAGCGAAATAAGCTCCTTGACCCAAACACTTTTGAAGAGCTTTTAAGCTAGTCAAATAAGCTATAAGTGAGGTGAAATGACATGCCAAGCATAGCCTATATAGTATAAGTTATTTTGTCATTCATAGCCGAGCTTGGAACCACGAGGGAGAGATTCATGTAGGAACAATTTCAAAATACTTAATTTCTTGCACAAATGGTACTTAATTTTATCTTAAATATTTTATGGAAATTATCAATGTTATTTTTTTGGCTAGCTAGAAGGAGCTTTGCTGCAAAGAAGTTTTGACGTGAATTAGAAGGGCTTTTGACACCTTCTTTAATTGATGCTATATTGTTCAATGTAAAGAGAAGGCTACATATAAAGTGAGATACAGGAAAACAGGGACAGTGCATGAAAGGAATGTCAAACAGGAAATACATCTGGCCATGGATTAGCTAGCTAGCTCAGCTCATGCATGTGATTAAAAGATAATGTTGAGATGCCTTAAAGCTCGATCTGCTTTATTCTGTGTCTGAAAGCAATCCAATCTTATTAATTATTCTCGCCAAACGGATGCTCAATCAAACGTGAAATCCTGTTTTAATCAGGGCTTAATCGACTGCCAAATTCTGCTGAAATTACTACCTTGGTGGAATAAGGTTCCTAATTGATCAATCTTACCCGCCGCGTGTCGAATCTTGTCCATAGGATTAGATTTGGGTTTGGAGATCCTAGTTGGAAACAACAGGATATATCTGATCTTGCCACTAAACGTCAAGTGCCAAAATATGGAGACCCCACACAACAAGGTCAATGCCTTCCACATTTTTGAAAAGCTTCTGTTTTGAGTAGTATAAAAAGGCCTTTTGTGAACCCTTCCGATTTATCAGGTGACCAACAAAGGAGAAATATGAATCAGTCAAGGGATTGGTTGTTTACTCTCCCTCAAGGGCTTCTAGCCAGCGATGATCATTGAATCGTCTTCACATTCTTTTTTCAATCATGGCTAGAGGCTCTTGAGAAGAGTCAACAAGTTGTCTTTTGTGCAAAATTATAGAGTTTGGCTCTAATTTTAATAAATTCTTCCTTTTTTTAGGCCAACCTACATTTGAAACTTGTTTTATGGCCCTAGCTATGGTAGCATTTATTGCTCACTCTCCCTCAAGGGCTTCTGAAATCGCCTCCAAAGAAGCTAGTCTGAAGTTCTTAGGGAGAGTGGTTAATATTTGTTACGCCTTAATTCTTCTGAAACACCAAGAATGAAAATACTATGCACACGATTTTGGTTGGTTATGTGTGTCCCTTTTACAATGTATTGTGCTATACTTAGAAGATGCAAACTATATACTCCCTCCTTTGCATTTAAATTATTTTAACTGAATTCTCTTAATTAAATTAAGAAAAATAGTAACTACTAACTAGCACTATATTTCTAAAAGAATTAAAAAGAATTCTTTGATTGTCAACGTTATTTAATTTTCTTTTGAATTATTTTTTTCAATTTTATATTTTAAAATCTCATTATCTCTTTCATATTAAGCATAATAACATTTTAAAAAAAAATCCCAAATGTTTCTAATACATATTATAATAATAACAAAGTGAGTTATATTTAAGAAAAAAATTCATACCAAGTGACATATGGTTGTTTTATTTTTAAAATAAAATAGTTCCTTGAATATACTTTAAATTAGGTTTTTTAAAAAGAAATTTATATTATTTAAATTTCGGTTCATGGTTTTTCTCTCGTGTCCTCTCTAATTTAGAGGATTGTGTCGTTGTTTCTTTGTTAATCACTAAACTTATAATTTTCCATGATATGATATTTACTATAATAAATAATAACTCATTTGTCAATTATGATAGTGGAAATCAGTTAGAAGGCATTTTTCTTGGAGTCGGCAAGATCGCCCAATCCCCACCCGACCTTGATAGTAACATTGTCTCCTCACCCGACCAATTATAAGACGATCAACCCGACCAACCAACCAAGTAATTATGGACCAACAACCAAGGCAAAAACATGAAGCTAGAGGATGTATTGGGAACTCATGGCCGCCTCGAACAGCGCAATCCCAAACTATATAAAAGTCAAGGCATGGAGAATTTAAGGTACACATTAATCTATCTCATTTCTCAGTCCCTTAATCCACGTTCTAACTTAAGCGTCAGAGTGTAACTGTAGGGACCCTCCCAGGCACGACGAACAACGGAGCATAGTCAAGACCATCATCTCGCCACCCCCCTCATCGGAGTTTCACCGCTCCCCTTTCTCCCTCCCCTTCCCGGGTAGTCTTGGTCAGTTTCCCCCTATTAGGCATGAAAAAGTTTTTCTTCTTTACCTTCAAGTAGATGACTTTGATCAGCCGGAGCACCCTCTACCTCTCCGACACATCAAACAGTTCATCATAAGTAATTTTTAAATCATTTTTATTAATTAATTTTTTATGTAACAATCTTAAACTTTAAAAATAAAAAATCAATTATCAACATCTTGCAGGAGAGGGGCTGCAAACAAATATTGCGAGTAGAGATGATCCCTTTTCTCCAATAGATATCTATAAACCAAATTGCATGCTATGGAACGACTAAGGAGAGTACTATGTACCCGCTCCCCATCCCTATTTTTACAAGTGGATCCCATTCTCTCCAATGATTAAGTGTGTGTTTGAGCACTTGTGATACTTGTATTGTACCACGCCAAAAGTGGCGACATCTAGAAACACTCACATTTATGTTAGTTTTTCATAAAATGGAGATTACATTAACAAAAAAATATAAAACACGTTTTATGGCTGTTTGAAAGAGCAACAAACATGATTTTCACATATATTTGATGGTTCAACAATCATTTATGGTGTTCAATATCATGTTTCAATTCAACCCCCTGCACATAAACAACTCATTAATTATCATTAAAACTTTTTGTTAGTTAATTTTTCATAATCTTTTAAAAACAATAATCATTGGTCAAGAAGAACCAGAAAAGGGAACTGCAAACAATCTTGCATTCCCTTAAAAAGTTGTGTTCACTTCTCTCTAGTGACTAGTGTGCTCTACTAATATATATCCATTTGCACATATCCAAAGATAGCTTAATTATAGTATTAGCTAAATAAATAGAAAAGAGAATTGGGTCCAGTCACGTGGTCGGATTCCCCAGTTACCCGTTGTTCATCTATTATCCATCTTCCATTCTTTGTATTAATTGAATTCGTCACAATCAGCCTCCCTCAGCTCGTATTCCATTTCAAACAACCATGGACAGAGTCATTACCTCCTCCATCTCGTGCCTTCTTCTGCTTTCATTGTTTACCTTCTCATATGCCCGCACTCCCTTCCACTCAACACACATTAATCATGACCACGACATTCACCACCCCTCATTTCCAATGTCCATCATCATTGATGTCGACAAACCCGAACCAAAACCACTAACACAGCTTGACAACCGGGAACCAAAAACCGTTCCCTCTGAAACTACTTCCGATTCCAAAACTGAAGAAACCATCGAATCAATAGAGATTCCAACAGAAACATCAGAAATATCTAACCCTCTTCCTTTCACTATTTTCAGTTTTCATCCCATGGACCCTCGTATTCCAAGACGCCCTTCGCCTTTATCATTCCGCCCCCACCACCGTTGCCATCACAACAATAAGAATGGTTATTACAAGCCATGGAAACCGCTCCTCCATCACCACCGCCACCGTCGTAACCATGTGATGCCAAACAACAACGTGGAGGATCGTAAGCAAATTGATCCGGTGGCAGCACGCGGTGAAGTGCGTCCTGATGAACGGATGAGGATTGACCGCATTGAACCAGTGTTCTCCCGCGAACGTAGCTTGGAATTAATGGAGAGGAGGGAGCTATTGAAGAGGCTTTATCACCGTTATCACCAACGCCGCCAAGAGCCAGCTGAGATCAAGGACACTGGGTTCATCAAAAGGATCCGCAAGTTTTTGAACCGCTTCTAGATTTAATCCTGTAATTAATTAATTAATACACTCCAAAATATTAATTTAGTGTAGACCATAGTCATGATGGAGGCATATAATGTATCCCTTTCTTTTTGTTTTGATAATGAAATGGGTAGAAAGCCCAACAATTTCACTATAGAACAACAGTTTTTGGTTGAAAGCCTACAATTTCAATAGAAGAAAGATGATTTTTTTTATCTAACCCAGAATATCACAAAGAGACACTCAATTTCGAATATTGTACATTTGAATCGTAAAAAATAAAAACCAAACATTTGAAATAAAATTAGTGGAAAAAAACTCAAGATATCAATTAATAGGTGTTTCGTTTCATAATTGATTCTAGCTCCAAAATCAACTTTTGGATGAAGCTATATACATCCTAGCTTTTAATCAATTGTGAACATTAATTTCTCAACATTAACTTACGAAAATAATTTTTCATATAACTATATATACTTTATTTCCAACTCACTTTTACTAAATTTATTTTATTCACAATTAATTCTAACACCCACCCTCCAAATTAAGGATAAAACTTATATCAAGTTTCTTACCTCCATTCTATTAAGTTTATGTGTAATTTTTAAAATTTTGAAAATAAATTCTTAATAAATAACATTTATATTTAGAAATAGTTGCACATGTGTCATCACATGATTTGTAAACTTGATGAAATAGATTTAAGGATCTTGATCTAAGTTTCTCCCCCAAATTAAACACATACTAAAAGTAGTTTTTTGGGATTGAAGAATTGATTCTAAGATGTTAATCCATGAATCTAAACTTGTCATCTTTCATCTGGCCCAACAATCTCTCGTCCTCTTTATGAGGATGGACTTTGATAAGGTTTTTTTGGGTACAAACTTTGATAAGGTTCAACCCTAGGGGCGTATCTAGGGAGGGGCAGGCAGGGGCTATCGCCCCCCCCAAGAATTTTGAAATGGTCACCGACTATAGATATTTTTCCAAGCAAAAAAGAAGAAATTTGCCGTTCCAACTGAGACATTATCATTCACATGTTTCCCGAGATCCTAATTTAGGAAAAATTTCTAGTTTATCCGAGTTTTACCAAAGTTAGTTGAAACAGGAAAAGTAACAATGTTTCCACTTGTCTATAGATTGATACGTCTTGTTTTGACACTCCCTTTTTCAACAACATCTACAGAGCGATCTTTTTCTGTAATGAAAGGTTTTAAGACTCGGTTTCGCAACAAAATTGAAGATGATCTTCTCAAAAATTTATTAGTTGTTTATATCGAAATACTATAATAACTAAATTTAGTACTATGAAAGAACGAAGAGTTGTATTTAAATATTTTTTTACTATTTAAAGTTTATATAACTTTCAATGAAGATTTTTTTAATCTTATATTCCGCCCCCCAACAAGAAAATCGTGGATACGCCCCTATTCAACCCCTGTTCAACCCCTTACTTGAAGCCAATAAATTTTGTTTACCAAATTATACATTTTAAAGAAATAATCAATTAATTTTTAAAAAAATGTTTTTCATTTTCCATAAAATAGGACTCATCCTAACGTAACTTTAATAAATTATTTTACACCTAAAAAATCTTAAAATATGAACTTTCAATAAAATGAAAACTATTGTTAGCAAATTATTTGTATGAATAAAAAAAATCGTATTTTAGATCTCTATTTGGGCCTGACCTGCGTATAATTTAAGATGGGCCGTAACTATATTTACCCCAGCACTGTTGTTATTTTCTTGTTGCCGCCATCACAAATTGAATTCGCTCCATTTTCCAATTTCGCGAGCCCGATTTCTCATCAATCTTCATCCTTCGCTTGTCTCGGAGACGGAGATCTTCATTTTCTGCATCAAATTGCACACTTATAAATGGCGTGTGAAGACGCTCTGAATGTAAAGGATGACATGCGAACCACAATTGCCAACAGCAAACCGTTCCTGGTGAGTTCAACGCCAATTATCTCAAGTTATATGATCTTTTTTTTGTAATTTCTTCCTATTGCTGTGTAAATTCGGAAAATTCAAGTAGAAACCTAGAATAATGTTCATATAAATGCTAATCGTAGTTTCATCATGTTTTATCAGTGGAGTAGTGGACTGAGATTTGAGACAGAATTAGGTTACTGGAATCAAAGATGGAACCGTTGAACTATGTGTGGATGAAACTGACTGATTAAACCATTATTGGCATAAGTTTTATGGTGAATAACTGACTTTTGGAACTGTATGAAGAATCTTTTCATGTCCTAAGGTGTGTTTTATATCAGTAGGAACCATATAGTGATGCTCTCATTGATTTCCTTGAGACAAAACAGCTTACAAGTCAATATATACATTTTAGTGAGAGAGATAAGAGAGTGTACTAAACTACTAAAGATGATTCGCGATCAATGTACATGTTTTTATTATTTAGGTCGTACTTACTTCGTATGATATTTGTCATGACAGCTTCCTGTTATCATCTGTGTACCGGTTGTATTTGCAGCTATTACTTCTAATTTTGAACTTCTGAGCAAGTGGCAAGAAACTAGGACATCTATTGCTGAAGAAGACATTAACTTTGTTTGGAGGGTATAGCTTACAGTTGCTACAATCAAGAACATGTAAGGTAAATCATAAACATTCCTTTTAAGAAATTACAATTTTTAGGGTGCAAATGGTTGACTGGCATCTGATATTTGAATTATGATCTTGTGTAGCAGAAAAAAAAGTGGGCATGGATCTAATCAGAGGTTGATTTGTTTCCAATTTCTTAGGGTGATGATGTGCCTATTATTTGTTGATAGAAAGTTTAGGAGGAGGATAAGTTACCATATTACAGAGTTAGGACATACAGCAAGATTTGGGAGGACTTAAGTTGTGCCAACACTCATTGGCTGCTGTGATTTCAGTAATTGCATCCTTATATTGTTTACATTAGTCATTAGATAAATATAAGTTCTAGCCTCTAAGAAGCAGGAAATCATGCAGATTTGCAGAATCAATTGTTTCATGTTTTAATTTGTGTTTTTGTTTACATATTTTTCGCAGGCACAAGGAATGAGGAAGTGCTTTGAAGAGATTGTGTTCTCCTTTACTTATCTCCAGGCTTCATATTTATGGCTCATTTTTCTTGTGTCTTTGTTGTCTGTATTTTTCAGGTCAGCTTTAGTTATACAAATTCATAGCTCCAACGCACAAGTTCTGCCTACAGATAGAATGTCATGAAATTATTAATTGGATTTGGATCTATTTATGCTCCAGGTTTTGAAACATTTGAATCATCTGCTGCACGCATGCACCATTCTATGTTCCACCCAAAAACAGGTACCTGTCTATGCTTTTAGTATCTCTTTTATCTACATAATTTGTTGAATTGCTTAGAAAGTCGAGTATGAGTGTGTGTCTGCACTTGGATCATGCTTTTAATTGCTTGAAAAAGTTTCAATGAGAGTTGTTTGGAATTTAAGATTTAGAGTTTGAGATCCATGTAATGTGCATAGCTTGACTTAAATCGCAACTGTAGGCTCTCATATCAGAATTACTTGTTTCTTACTTGTTTGGTGTCCATGCAAATCTCTCAAAAACCTTACTGAACATCTTCCTTAGTTAGCTTAACTGCTTAAGTGTTAATATGGCTAAGTATATATGTTGAGTTTATTTTTGTTCTTGGGTATCTAAGGGGAGGGGGACTTTGGAGGAAGCCAAGCTACTAATCTTGTTTCCTGTCTTTGGTGAAGGCTGAATGCTTAATTAATTAATGAAGTCACTGGCATTTTGTCTGTAACTCAAGTATACACTGTTAGAACTTAGGAGCAATTAGTGGAACAACATGCGTGCGCGAAAATATTTTATAGAATGTTTGGATTAGCTCCTCTTCCTTCAAAATCAATTTTGGAACTAAGAATCCACTCTCAGAAGTTTCTTCAAAGAATTGGCTTTAGAGTCAATTGTAGAAATATTTACACACTAAACCTCTGAGATCCCACACAATATTTACACACACTTAACCTCTGAGAGCCCACTCGTTGTACAATTCAATCAGGCTTAATTTATTTACGCCCCCAACTTTGTTTACAATAATGTTTGATGAACACCCACTTTAGGTGTAGACACCCAAATAAAAAAGAGATAAGTAATAGATTTGGTATATAATGTAATGTGATAAAGAGAAAAATTAGGTGTATGTGGGCTGTGTTATTACTATTGATGCTTTATAATTGGGATTCCTTTGTTTATTTCCTCTGTGGGAGAATTTTAAGCATCTATTCCTGAACTTTTTGTTTTTCAATCGGACTCATGGTTCACTTTCTCAGTAGTATTGCAATTGAGTCCCACAACGTGTTTCCAAATCAAGTCTCCCCAGCAAAAAATAAAGTACCAAGACATGTATATTGTGATCGTGATTGATTAGATACTGGTTTTTTATGTTAAATCACAGCCTAGACCTTAAGTTCCAAAGTTAGGAAGTCGGTAAAATATGTACTTATCCTCACAGACTAAATTCATTACCACAATTAGATCAAAATCACAATCCGATTGTATTAGCTATTATGGATAGAGAATAGGACAGTTTACACAAGATGATAATATCACTAGGCAACATTAAAAATGGAGATATAACCTATCACAACAACTGTCATAGGAAAAATCCTGAAGCCTTGAACAAAAAAAAGCAAGGCAGAAATGATAGCCATAACAATCCTACTTAAAATGCTAATGAACCTCACACCATTCTGATCATACATACATGCATACCCACTAGACCATAATCAAGACTAGTTTTCCTTTACACTACAGCGCTTGCTATAAATTAACTACTATTAATCTATAACCAAGACTTAATAATCTTCTAAACAGCCAGAACTTCCCAAATCAACTCAGGATCAAATGAAGGCAACCTTTCCAAGGAACAACCTCCGAACTCTGTTTCCTCTGTTACCATTGCTGTTGAAACAGAGCTCGGTGAGTTCTCCCCTTTCCAAATCCCATCCTCTGAAACACTCGGCGAAAACAACTCATTCACCCAGCTGTCATAAAAATTCGAAGGTGACAACGGTGGTAGTGATGATGAGGAACTAGAAGCTGAATCCACCTTCTTCTGTGATTCTTCTTCACGCTGCTTCTCACGTTTTGTGTCGTTCAATTTCTTGGCAGCATTCTTTTTGGCTTTCTCCCTTTTCACCTTCTGGCATATGGCTTGAATTTTGGCATCAACAGAGCTCTTCAATGCGTTCAACCTGGTGGAATCTCCGAACCCCAGCTTGCTAGGATCCTTCAGATTTGGGAAATTCAAACGCGCGTATTCTCCGCGGAGCTTGTAAGCTGCGCGATCATACGCGTATGCAGCAGCTTCAGCTGTGTCGTAGGTGCCGAGCCAGACCCTCATTCTGTTCTGAGGGAGTCTAATCTCAGCAACCCATTTCCCCCAGTGCCTCTGTCTCACTCCCCTGTATAGCTTTTTCTTGGCAGGGTTCAGTAAAGAAGTGAAGGAACTCGTGTATGGAGCAGCGTTGAGAGATGGATTTGCAAAGGAAGTGGGGACGGGAGACCCGTTCAAACGGCTTTCCTGGTAGAATTTTTGCAGGATGTCTCTCTGGCGGAGGTAGACAGAGGAGCCCAGTGGCTCAAAACTTGAAACGCCGAAGGGCTCAAAGTAATCCATAACAGAGTTAGTTGTAGCAGCACTAGCAGTGTTATTTGTTGTGGGACAATCGGAGAAAATCGAGTCCAGGGTGTTTGTGCTGCTGCTTGATAGTATGAGATTTGATAAAGAAGACCCAATATTAGCACTGTCTCGGAGTTCATGTTGTGTGTTGTTGAAGTTACCTCGCTTTCCCTCCATGGTTACTGGCAACCAGAAAACTTGAAGAAGCCAAAGGGGAAAAGTTTGACAGTTAATGTATAGGAAGAAGGTCACTGGAAAAATTGGTCCCTCTTCCTGAACGGTGTGATGATCCTCGTAAAAACGTGAGGATCAACGTAAGAAGAGGTGCAAGCAGGTTATCTGCAAGAAAAAAATGGAGGGAGCAAAAGGAAAGAAGAGAAGTAATTGAAGAATTAAGGAGGTTATGGAGTTTGGGTGTTTTGGAAGTGTGTTGTATGCTGCAACTCTAGGCTTAGTTGGGGTGCATTTATAGCAACAGGAAGCGCCTCCCACCGAAACTCTGTTCACAACTTGAACGTCTAAAATCGTTTGTGTTGCCTGGCTTTCTTTCTCAAATGACTAAAAGGCCCTCGTTAGTTCTGTGCTGTATGGGTGCGTGATCAAGGACTGGTATGGAAGGGTCTATGTCTATAGTCTTTTTACTGTCTGACTTTTTTCCTTTCACAATTTTACCTCATTTTCTCTTTCAGTCATAAAGAAATTTGACTATGGGTTAGATAGACACTGTCTGTACCTTCACATTTCTTGGCAGAATTATAGGTTGTGAACTAGTCATTGTGCTCATGCTTTGAATGGGTTGTTTATCAAGAAAATATATGATATTTTATTGTATATTAATTATTGTAATATGAATATAAAAAAATATTGTAGGAAATCCAATTTTAATAAATAAGATTAAAAGTAGAGAACATGCTGATGTTTGAGGAATAGAATAAATTTTTAAATAGAAGCAGATAGAAATAAAGACCAAATAAATTTAAAAGAAGCTTTAGAAAAATGAGAAAAAGTGAATGAGAGAAAAGACAAAATGTTTTGGTTCTATAAAACAACAAACATTTTTAAAAAATATGTAGAAAGACTAAAACAACAATCTTTATGGAACGGAAGGAGTAGTAAAATTTAATTTAAGGAAAATGTTTAGTAAACTGCAATGTGATGTAGAAACCGGGCTAAGGATGGTAAAAAAAGGAAGAGAAGAGAAATGTTGTGTTGTGCATCCATATCTTTTACATAACATTTCCCCTCAGCATTACTCACAATACACATGATATTTGTGTTCTTCATTGGTTATAGTTCCAGAAATGAAGTTAAATCATTCTATAATGGGGTTGAGCATCTAGAAGCAGATTATTAGCAGAGGTTAAATCTCAAAACCCTCTAAGTGAGGAGGAGAGGAAGCACTATGATTTACTGAATCCTTAAATAGCCAGAAAGCATTTTATTTGATCTTAGCCAGGAGAATTATTTCACATAAGCTCGAAACAAAAGCCAGTAGGAATTTTGATAATTTCGTTTTAACTCCGTGGGTGGTCCCATATTCATAATCATATTGATGACTTCTGCACTGCATCACCAAAAAGGAGAAGCCTACTTTTGCAATTTATTGCAGGGATATGGTCCCAACTAATTACTAGAACGTGAGGACAGGAGGAAGAGGTGATTGGACTAGTTACGCATTATGTCAGAACTTATCATTCCTAAAATGTCATTTTCTTCATCACAATACAACAGAACAACGCGTTTCCTACACCAATATTATTGGGGCCTCTTTCTTAACAGTAAAAATTTGACATAGTTAGTGTGTAAGTGAGTAGTGGGATAGGGATTTGAGAGTTGAACAGTAAGAAATTCAGGCATCGCCATGTTTCTTGTTAGGTCGCATTGAATTGAATTTCCTTAAACCAAAATTAATCGGAATCAAATTATGCATGATTTGTTTCAATGGCTACAAATTCCAGGATAAGCTTCGGGATATAATAATAAATAAAGGGTAGCCATTTGTGTTGACTTTGTATGCTGCCAGCGGTAACAGCTACGTGTCTATGCCAACTATCTTGAAAAGGAAACACAGCATTCAATGTGATCGTGATACTTTTAATCGATTCCCTGTCCATGATGTAAAAGAGTCTGAGAATTGGTCAATAGTCACAAACCATTTTCCCTAAAAAAGAAAAAGAAACAATCATATATTTGTACAAGAAATAGTAGCTTTATGTAGGGAAATCACATGGGCGGGGTGGTGGGTATCTAGGTTCGTAATTTCGTATTACATTGATGGATACCAGCTAAAGTAACTTTTCTTTACTCTTATGCCTCATATGGTAATACTCCATTAATAACTCTAGGCAAGCGTACATTGTCCCACGCAAAATCATGTTAAAAATGGCCGAATGCACTTGCAAGGAAATGTTGAATCAAAACTCATTGATTAGTTAGTTACCATCAAGGCAGTATGGTGAGCACATGCATAATATTATTGCCACATTTCTCTTGTCATAGGTGAAGATGTGATATTCACACCTAAATTTTTAACAAGTACTACTTTTTCTCTCTATTTGAGTTAACAGAAGCCGTACGTTTATATATACATATATAAAACTTTCTGTGCGTCAAATGTCAATGAATGAGAGTGGGCAAAGGGAGTTTAATTTCAAGTCTAGACTAGAAGAGAAGGAAGAGGCCAAACCACAACAATCAAACCACGTATTGATAATTGAATGCAAAGAGAGAGAAAAAGAGGATGGAGATTTTGTTAGAACACTGCTACTTTATTTTGGTTATTCACCGCAACTTGATAATATGAAGGGAGAAAACTGAAACAAGAAGTACCAAGGCAAAAAAGTGGGGACTAGTACAGTAACCAATCAATGGGCAATTTGGCTCGGTATATTAAAGGCGTAAAGGTGTTTGTGAAAAGGCAAGGGATGGTGGACCGGGTTTTTATTTTTTGTTTGGGAATGTGATGGACAGTACTCGTGAAATGACACACCCACTCAGTATTTCCAAGGCCTAAAAGCCTTCTCTTTTATTTGATTTTCGGTACATGCATGTGATCAGACCTAACAAACTCTTTTTACCTTGAGATATTCATATATCTGTTCGAATCATTCAAAATTGCAATGTATATATCTATCCCTTTTCACATTCATTTTTGTAGGTTCATCACTTTAGACTTTACATGAAATTCACTTTTTAAAGTGTGTGAAATCATCTTTATTTAATAGTATATAACATACACACTGATATTATATGATTGCCGTACGTGTGTGGTACTTATTATAGCATTAGAATCCATAACCTTTCTTTCTAATTGAGATCATTTAATTATTTTACAAACTTAGTAGTATATCATATAAGAGAAGGGCAAAAATGTACTTACAAGACAGTACTGTCGTGTGTGAACAGTGAATAAGGAAAGAAAGTGTATTATTGGAGGAGAGCAGCAGTAAAGTGAAGAAACAGAAACGCAACGCGTGGAAAGGTTTAAGGTTTGTAGAAGCGAAGAGAAGAGAACATGGTTGTTGACTATGAAAAAGGTGTATTTTGGCAGTATATGATTATGATATTTAAATGCCAGATGGCAGTATACGGAGAAGGGTAGGTTTGCGACGCGCCACGCCCACGCCATCCCTTCTGTTTAATGCCGTTCGCCACCTGTCGCCTTATCTTTTTGGGCTATGCTCAATTTCTCGTGAAATTCCTTCTCTCTTGGATGATTGCCCTCACCCAATGTGATATTAGAGCATCTCCAATGCATAGTTGCTAGTTGGGTTGCTTAAAAAATATTTCGGTGGGTCCAGACTGACACATAGGATTTAAGCAACCCAAGCAGAATTCGCTCCAACCACGATTACTTAGTTTACTTTTAGTTGGGTCTCATTATACCTCTTATATTTATATTATTTCAAGATAATGACACTATACAAGTACATGAATGAAAGAAAAAATATGATCTTTTAGTCAAAAAGTAAGGAGAGAGAAAATAAGCAACCGTTGCTTAAATTTAAGCAACCCAACTGCCACGTCATGTTGCTCCAGTGGTGCTCCAAAATAAGCAATGCTGCTTAAGTTGCCAACTAGATTTAAGCAACCCCATTGGAGATGCTCTTAAAGAGATATTTTCAAAATAATAGGAGTGATATTAATTCTTCCACCAAAAAGGTCTAGTAGATAGTTTAGTTTGTTAAGCATTTAGTTGAGTTTGAGTTTTGTTCTTGACGAAAACTAAGGATGTAAATCGCCAAAACTATATAGGCATTGTGTGGTGTGTGGTGTATTCTAAAAGGTCAGTATACACAAATACCACTTAGAATTGTATATGATTGTTAGATTTACAAATTTTACATTAAACATATACATTAGTGATTTAGTGTGAATTTTAAACGGCGCTAATGTTTGTGGTGGTTAAAAGTAATTCATACATATGTAGATGTATCTGCCGAATTTCGTATGTTCATAGACATAAGTGCTGTTGAGAAATTGGTTGTTTGAATTGGCGGAGTGATTTTCTGATGGGAAATGAAGTGGTGTCCTATTTAGCTAGGGAAGGAATTTCAAAGGTTTGGTGCTGGTGGGGCAGTGAAAGCATGGCACGTCCAAACTCAAGGTATCTATATCTGGATAAGAATGAGAGAGAAAGAGAGAGCACTGTGGTGATCAAATTATAATTAAGAATATATTAGCAGTGAGCCTCACATGGCCATATAGATGGATAGGTAGGGTCCATGTTGTGTGACATTTCGAGACATTGTAGGTGAGGATATCACAGGCTTCTAACTTCATTGTCACCCCACAAATTTTGTTGTTGTAGTCGATCTGGTTGATGGTTAGATTGCCACACACATCACTGCATGCGTATATAGAACAATTTAAAATTAAGCAATCATTACTTGCAGATTCCAGAAGAGGGTATGCCTTTTGTTTAAATTGCTTGATTGGTTTTAAATGAATGTTATGATTGATGCGTATTTTAAAGGGTAAAGTTATTTCACTCAAGAAATCTCATCTCTCAGAATTCCATCAATTCAAGTAAGCATAAACTAACACGAGAAATTAAACTCAAATCCGATTCTGCTAGAGTTGCGTGTCACAATTGCTTATCTTCCTCCAGAAATTGATAAACAGTACTTTCTTGCCTTGATGGGTGGCTACAGCAGCACTAATTAGCTTGGTATGAAGAAGTCAAGAAGAGGCAACCTCTCTCAAAGTCTCTCTATCTCTTCATGGGATTAAGTTGACCTAGTAAGCCATTATTAATGGACCCTAGCCTCTTAACTATATATACAACTCATTAATTAATTTCAAACAGAAAACTAACAATCTTGTCATGGAATTGAAAAACGAGTGGCCCTTGGCGGTTTGACCTTTGTCTCACGAGGTTCACCTCTTATTGGACTCAAATGAGCTGTGTTTTTCTTCACACTAATTAAGTCTCATTACAGAATTTATCAGATGGTATGTTTCTCAACTCTGACTAGGTCGGTTTGACAATTAGGGCTGTGTTTATTCTGTTTTTATTTTTTCTGCTGATAATGATAGTTATGAATTATAAATTATAAATTAAATTAAGTTGATATTTAAAATTCTGTATTTACACAATTTCTTGTTTGAAGTTTTAAAAACAAAATAGAGCTAGCTAAAGTATAATTTCTTTTGATCACTACTAAATACATCAATGAAAACAAAAAAAATCAAATATTAATGATTTATGTGATTTGATTTTTATTTTTATGTCATTTAATATAGCATTACTTATAATTATAAGTATGTCACGAAATTTACATTTTATTTTCGATTTTTTAATTTGTTAAAATGGTGATTCTTTTTAACAATTTATTTGTAAAATGTACAAAATATATCAAGTAAAAGTAAACAAATAAACGAAGACACATTCATATTGTCGGAACATGTACTTTGTTTTCTTAAACACAGTACAGAACTGATGATTAGGTGGAGACTTAATCGAGTTGTCTGTCTCCTTTTTTAATGTTACGGAATATTGCCCACCATTATAATGCCCGCATAATTCAAGTTAATCAGATGAATATTTATTTGGCCCGTTTTATTTAGTGCGTTTTTAGTTTTTACCCTTTTGTGTAAGTGAATAAATATAATTTAATAAATTATTTATTTTTACAAATTTTATCTTGATAATATTTTTAGTAGAAAATCCAGACAATATGGAAACAAAGGCCCATCGAGAGTATTTCTATTGCTTTTGAGTATCTCTTTCAAGCACATATTTATTGTGAGGTGAACTCTTGTACTAATTTTTAGTTGTTTTTAGATTGCATAAATAATGTAGTTTCTTCGATGGTTTCTCCC
Organism: Lotus japonicus; assembly: GCF_012489685.1. NCBI lineage: Eukaryota > Viridiplantae > Streptophyta > Magnoliopsida > Fabales > Fabaceae > Lotus > Lotus japonicus. Next base: position 93,732,722 of record NC_080042.1, read on the forward strand.
TCCTCAAGATGTATTGTCTTTGGGTAATTTTATTCACCACGGAGTTTGTCTTGCCGGTAATCCGGTATCCACGACACGAACATGGGTAATTTTATATAGTTGGAGAATATGTTAAAAAATGTGTTGTTAGCATTTTTGTTATTAATTTAAAGATATTGTTTTATTAACATTTCATTTTCATACATTTCCAAAAAAAGAACACTTTAATTCCACCTTACAACAAGTGAAAAACAAATAAAGAAGAAAGATAAATAAGTGATGTAATAAAACAAATTATAGATAAAAAGAGAAAGTGAAGAGGGAAGGTATTAGAAAGGAAAAATTAAGTGTGAATAAATCAAAATTCTTAATTTAATACTAGTTTTGTTTTTGCTGGAATAATTCAACACATAGTACCTGAAGTGGTACCCTCATATTGGGTTGGGCTAAGCTGACTTTTGATGCTTCAATCGCCGACTTCACGTGGCTCGTACTTTCTGGACATTGATTTTCTAACGCCCAACAATGAACATTGCTCTGTTATATATTTGAATTTGTGTATTTGTGTTAAACATAAATGTTCTTTAATTCATTGTTTTAATGTACCAAAAAATATTCATTGTTTAATGAATTATGTGATTGTTTAGTTTCCCTTTCACCAAAAAAAAATACTGATTGTTTTCCAATCAGTATCTTACTTCTCTATATTAATTATTTAGAAGTAATATACTCCATTGATGTCAATGTGAAATGAAATTTATACGTTTGTGGTATGTATCAGTTCTGCGAATTTATGTTCATAATTTTCTTAATTTAAGTCATACATAATAAACTACTTAGGAAGTCTTGTATAATTAATCATTAAATTATGTGTAATGAAATAATTTTTTTTTTATATTTGACAAAGAAGAATAGCTTTCAATATATTACATTTTTTCCTTGAGACAAGTTGTTTCACCACTTTTAAGCATGTTGGTTTTTTTTATTAAAATATTAATAATTATTTACAAATTTTGCTTTTACGATAAAATGATTTCCTTAAATAGTTATCTTTTTTCAAAACAAGTAATTCTAATTTTATAGCTCAAGTGGCAAGATATGAGTAACATCTAGGTTATGAAGGATAAGGTCTAGAGATTGATCCCTAAAAAGTGTAATTTATTTATCCAATGTAAAAAAAATATTTTTTTCCCAACTGAATTTAATTACTTAAAAATAAATTATACATTAAAACCTCAATTTTTAAACCACATATATAAATCATTGAGAAAATTATATGCTCGAGCCCTATAGAATACCTATGAGCGACAAAACTCTTCATATTAAATATTTAACGCAACTACTTTCGTAGAGACTCACACCTGAGACCTCTATGCAATGCGCATCTTTATAGTTTGGATTAATTATCCGGTGCAAATAACAAGGACATGAGATATTAGATCTCATAAGAGCTACTTCATCTGTTCTTTTTTAAGTGTCATTTTAGCAAAAAGCTCTCCAACCAAGATAGTGGGTTATTGGAGTTTTTTTTTCCATTCTACTCTCTCACATCATTTTTTGAAAGATTACCCTCTCACATCCTAATCATGAAGTTATAAAATTTTCAAACCAAATAGTGGGTAATTAATTTTCTGTTCAACTCTCTTTCATATCATTAAACTATTTATCATTCTTCCCTCCCTAGTAGCAATAAAAATTTATAACATCCTCCAATTTTTAATGTTAACACCTTTTTTTTATGTAATTTTGAAAGCTCTTTTGGGTACTTTCATTGGAATTTAATTTCCACTTACTAGACAAGACTTTGAATTGATGTAATGAGAATTTAATTTCCATTTACTAGTAAAGGTATAATTGACAAAATGGACCTTAAAACGTCAAAACGACAGTTAAATAGGAACAAAAATTTTCTTGTAAAACGACACTTAAAAATGAACGGTGGGAATATATGCTTTAGTTAATAAATTGTCCAACATCCTTTTTTATTTTGTTCAAATACCTACAACTTTTTTTTTACTTGTTCAAAAAATACCTACTACTCAAATTGAATGAATTTAAGTGTTAGTCTAGATTGGGCCTCCAGCCCTTTGTCACATTACAAAATGCTCACCAGAGAGAAAGGGCCCTATCGTCTATTCAAATTAATTCATGGATTATAAAATAACTTTATTTAGTGTACCAATAGTGAGTTATTTAAAATAACACCCTCTATAGTTTCAAAATAAAATAAAATAACACCCTCTAGAAGATAGTATGTAGGTTATTTTTTTGACTGGAGTACATGGGCTTATATGGCCTGCCATTCCTTGTTTCCTCACGATTACAAACCCAATAGTAATTTTGGTCATACTAGAGTAGTGAGCCAGATATTGACCAAAAATAAAAGAGTAGTGAGCCGGATCAATCCGGTACTAGTTGATCCATAGACAATAATTCAAACATATCTTTTGACCAAAAAAAAAACATCTTTCATTTTAACAAAAAATGATGAATTATCAAATTTTATATTTGAGACCCCCTAAACTCAAAACCCTCTCATGTATAAAGTGTTTAACCCTAGCTCTCCTCAAATCGAAGAGCAAAAACCTTGTAAGACATGATGATCACGTCAATGTTCCAGTTCCTAAAACCCTCTCATACTACCTTTGCCACCATGTCCTATTATGCTGCCAAACCCCTCCATTTGATCGATAATACATCCACAACGTCTGTACCAACAGGCCCTAGAAATTCATCTCTTCGATTACATTTACATTTTTATTAAAATGTCACCCTTATCTCACTCGTGAGCATTATAACGTTGCACGCCGAAGATGTCGTTGAACTGACATTTTTTCATGTTTTTATATCATTAAATAATTAGGCAAACTTTTACATGATGGTTCATGGGAGGGGGTTACAATGTTGTTTCTGTATTACCCAATAAATGAATGTCATGTGTAAGTGGGTGTCTTGTGGGTGCCATGTCATTGTAACTTCTAAAATTCCAAATATGGTCCCTCAACTTTAGTGTTCATCATATTGAATTATTTATGATCTTCATCTTCCTCAAACACCTTTAACCCACAAATCATTAAAACAAAGTACACATTTTCTCCTTTACGGATTCATGCATCTTCCAGTTCTTCTTTTTCCCTATTTCCTGAAACCCACACCTTCCTCCAACCCAAACCCGAGAAATTATCCAACCTTCAACCCCCAAGCCTCCTTCCCAACACACCATGATTCTCAACTATTTATCACTTCCTGTTAGATGAACATTATAATTCTCAAATCTATCCTTGATTTGAAGTAATAACCTTTTGGCTTCTCAAATTTCAAATTCCCATTTTTTCCATCCTCTGCTTTCTCTTCATTGCCTCCACCTCTAACCTATTAATTATATGCATCCTTTTTTATGAGTGTAAGGAAGGATTAATATTAACAAACAATGAAAGGATCCTCCAGAAAAGGACGCATATTCATAGACGAAGGCAACATCCACGGAAGAAAGTTCATCAAGTTATTCTTTTTCTTGAAGCTTTACTTGCAAATCTGCATTATAGAACACTGATTAACCTTTTTCTTGAAGCCTCTGGTTTTTTTAAACCAGCCCCAAATGAAAAGTTTGAATTTTTTCCTTCCTATGTGTTTAAGCCTCTAGTCTTCATCAGTATTTATCTTGGGTTTTCTTTTTTCTGGGTTTGAGTAAGGGGATGAATGCACGCGGTTCGACTGGGTGGTGGTGCTATGGTTGCGGCGACGATCTCTTCATTCGTTCAACCTGCCAGCGGTGGTCTTCTTCCTCCTTTCCCTTCTCTTATTCGCAGTTCTCATCTCTCATCTCTCTTCACTCTTCATGTTCATGATCTTCATCGTGTTCATCAAAGGGAGAGAGGGATGGTCGAAGGTTTTTTTTTAGATAGGTAGAAATGGTTGAAGGTAATTACATATTTACTAAATTTGGGGATTTACTTAGGGTCAAATTAATTGGTGGGATTTAGTTGTGGGATAAAATGCAAGACTTAAGAAGTTTAAGGACCCCAACTTAGAACATAAAAATTTATTGGTCAAATAGATGACATTGCACCATAGCATCTTATCATTGGTCACTATAAGGGGGGCATGACTGCTATTTAAAACACAATCAGCATTTTTAAGTTTGCCAATTAATTAAACCAACTGAAACTTAACTTAACATCAGCTTGTGAGGGCAACTACACTTTAGCGTTGATTTAGCTGGCTGGCCGACCGACGCTTACTTTTACTCTCAAAGACTCTAAAGGAGTCCTTGAGTAAAGGAAATAACTTATATGTTCATGATAAAAATAAGATTTATGCACACGATAATTTTCCACTTTGCATTTTTGTTCATATTTCACTGCATTTCTAATCATATAACAAATATTACTCATTTCTCTCTTTTCCCTTATTATTTATCTAAGTTGAAGGTGAAAATGAAATGTCAACCCAACATTTTTCAATTTAAGTGTGTTCCTTTCTTTTAAAACTCTGAAGAGAGCCTAATATAAATTAGTAAATTTTAACAAAAGACAGCTTGGCTTGGGTCGATAGAGAAATTAGAGGTGAAAAATTAAAAGAGAGAATCAGATTAAACAGTAGGAGGAAATGTAAATAAATAAAACTAGGCGGTTGAATTAATGGCTCTGGAGCTGTATAACTATGATACTGATGTTGTCTTTGCTTCCCCTAGCCATTGCCAACTCCGCCAACAACGTTGCCGCCTCTGCTGCATGATCACTTCTAGTTGATTCATGTTTTATCATATTCCTCCTCATTTGCCCTCTTAGGCAACTTCTTACCACTTCACATACATACTCGTTGGTCACTACATCCCATAGACCGTCAGTCGCCACCACTAGAAACTCATCTAACTCTGTTCTTGCGTCCACATTGATCTCTGGTTTTGATATCACAAAAGGTTTCATGCAGTGATCACCTGCATCAGCATACATTTCCAGTTTTGATCTTTCAAGTATTGCTTGCTTCACAGTTTACATTATTGTCACTTAAGTATTTACACAAACACCATGCAATATAATTACGTACATAAAGCTTGAAGTGAGGCATTTACCTATGGATCTGGAAGTTGCAAGTACTCCTAAAACGCGATTCCCGTTCCAACCAATCACTCTTCCCCCTGCCGCTTCAATCCTCTCTTTTTCATCCGGAAGATCAGGCTGATTCAATCAAGCAAACAACAAACAAACCCCGTTATACGAATTGTCTAAATAACCCTAAGCAAAAGTTTGAGTTAAATCATCATAATTTTAGGTGAATCAATGATATTTGAAATAAATTGAACAATTATTAGATTATTGGTTCATTTCTACGAATTAGGATAACTCAAACTTTAACTAGAGTCTTTTTTTTTAAGACCCTTTCTTTAGTAGTAAATAAAATGTGACTCTCATCTCACCTTGTGATCACGTGAAAGTTGAATAGCTAAACCGCCACGGCACAACACCGCCCTTGAGTCCCCACAATTCGCCACCACGATCTCCTCCTTCCCGACAACCACCACCGCTGCCGTAGAACCCGCCGTGTTCCCTTCACCCACGGTCACGTCATCATCCCCTCCACCACCACCGATCTCGTTGTCCATCCTCATGAAACACGAATACATGGCTCTGAACCAATCAAACCCCTGATCCCCGCTCGCCAACCCCTGCTTCACCTCCTCCGCCAGCAACAAGTGCATCCTCTCACGGCAAGCGTTGGCCACCACCGTCCCTCCATGACCATCGTAAACAGCAAAGAAATCATATCCCGACGGGCTGTGCTCGGCCGTGACGAAACGAGGAACCACCCTGACAGCGTCCTCCATCGCTCTCCGGCGGCCGATCACGGAAATGAAACCATGTGATGCGGTGGCGGTGTTTTTGTTGTCGGTGAACTTGTGTTGGACGCTTGTGGGGATTGAAGCGACCTTACAAGGTCGCTTTCTCTTCCTTCTGTAATTATTGAAGCGTCGTTCAATTTCTTTGGTTTTGGTTTTGGTAGTAGTAGTAATAATATGATCAGTATCACCCTCCTCCATGGTATACTATTCGTATACAGTAGTTTTGTGTTACACGATCAGCTTTTTCACAACATATTGTTATGGCTTCCTTCACCATACCATACAGCACGCTCTGTTCAGCTTCAATGTCTTTTGCTTTGTATTTTCTTTGATGAGTTATTGTTTCCTGTTTGAAGAGGAAAGTCTTTGTGTCTAACTTTGGTTTTGTATACGTGAGACGATGACACGAAGCAGGGTAGTCCCCGATGTTGAAGAGTTAAATCTGAAGCGTACAGCTCTGTTTCCATTTTGGATTTATATGAGGAAAACGTGGAGAGCTCTGGTTTGTGATTTCAATACGTGGCAGCCTATCCGGAAAATACTGGATTCAGGAGGGGAAGGCGTGGCCTGGGAAACTTTGTTAAAAGATACGTCAGGCGTTCACGCCTGCCTGACGCCCTCCACTTCATCGATTTTTGTTGTCTTTCACACATCACTTTAAGTCATTCACCAACATGTTATTGACTGACTTAGTAAGGACAAAAAAGTTGTGTGTTCAATTTCAATCCTCATGTGAGAAGTAATGAAGTTTGTTGTTGCACTTTGCATTAGTGACAGAATAAAGCTTGATATGAGGCCTAACTCAATCTAAAAGCTAGCTCAAGAGTTGATGTTTGCACTATCATTTATAAGCACTTAATGATTGACCTTATCTTTAGCCAATGTGAGACTCTAACAAATGAAAGCACTTTGCCTTAGTGAAAATATAGAGTTTGATATGAAGTGTAATGGAAGCACTTTGTCTTAGTACCATAAGTAGCTTCTGAGATGACGACTACATTTGGAAAGCTTTTTAAATCATTAACTTTGTCAACTTACTTTGCTCAGTTAGCGATTGGATGAGAGATGACACCGCTCCGATCATCCTAGCTAACAAACACGACGTTCACTTGGTTGTGAATCCTATGAGCCGACTAGTTTGGTTGTGAATCCTATGAGCCGACTCGAACAATAATGGGCCTTGTGGACATTTGTATCGGGAAACAATACGCAACCCATCTTTTTACAATTAATCATTTTTCTTGGTGAATTTTTTTTATAAAATAATCAAACTAGAAAGTATCGAGGAGTTGGGATTCATTAAAATGAGTTTTGATTTATTCACATCTCAATTTCCCTTTCATATCATGCCCACAAACTTTTTTTCATATATCGCTTATATTTCTCTAGGATTTTGATTTAGTCACATGTCTAATTCTCTACCATCTCTTTTCCACCAACTTTTTCTTTCTATCTCTATCACATCACTTATCATATCTCACATTTCTCTTATTTCTTACACTATCTAGATATAGTTTGATTTTGAGTGTAATACAATATATTCCTTTAGAAGACATGAGAAAAGTGTGTTATTATAAAACTAATGACTGTATAGTAATTTTATTCCCTGGAAGATATAACGTCTTTTACTATGAAAATAGGTAAAATCTCATAATTGTTATCATCGTTGGTCCAACTGTCCAACTAGTTGGACCAACTGTCTGTACCATGACCATATGAGGAAACACAGTTGCAAGCGTAACTTATTGTTAAATTTCACCGAGTGTAACAATACATGCCTAAAAAAATGCTGCATGTAACTTCGTCATAAATAATCTGTTCAAATTTAAATTTTATATTTTGGTATCTTGTACATTAAAATATTATCTGCCATCTTTGAATAATCATATGTACAGATAAAGTCACCAAAACGAAACAAATTAAAGCAAGTACAATCACATGGGGAAAAATAATTATCTCCATGGAATCAAAACCCCAAAGCATTCCTCAGGCACTGGGTTTACTTCCACTCTTGTACATGTTATCAATGATTTCCTGTGCACCAAAAAAAATTGCAGTCAGTACTAGCAGAGTCAGTATATGGCTAATTAGCTTACCCTTCCCATTTTTAAACAATGATATTAAAGTAATGGTGGTAGGTTGGCTAAACAATGATACAATTACATTAGTATTTCCATTATCATTCATTGCAAAAAATACAACCATAGGACCGTAAGGATGTGAAGTGATGACACTGCCTAGTAGTAACTCAATTAGTACAACTGGAATTGATTGAGATTTCTCACCTTTTCTTATTTATTGCTTGGTAGAAAGAAAATACCAAGGGACATAAATAAATAAAAAATTGAGAACCTTTCATTGATGAAGGCGATACCACTGCACTACCCATTCTATTTAACATGAAGCGAAACGAAATCCGGAGAATTTGACTTGTACCTGATAGTATTTAAGAAGCTGAGGCCTCTTCTTCTTGTATGTTGGAGTGATAAGGTCACGTTCCATGTCAAATGGTACTGGGTCAAGATGAACTGCTCTTATAAACTCAAAACCTTTCAACTGCAAAAAAAAATTGTATGGCCCACAAAGCTTCAGAAAATGTACGCATGAACACAAACACACATACATATAGAATAGAACCAATTGATGCCAGAGCAAGATCAAACACAGACTAACTTAAATAATCCTTTGGACATACTGGTTTTGCTTCGTCAAAACATTGATTTATATTCACCACTTGATCAGATGGTTCATATTTTCCATTTTCTTTTATTTGAGAAGTATTTTGTCTGTGAAGTATAAATAACCATGGAAGTTGCAAGACAACCACGCACATGAAATTTAATCACACATTTTATACACAAATATACACTCCAAACATAACAAATTAGAACAATTTTATAAGAACTTAAATTAGACAGGACCTTCTTTTCCTTTGCAATCTTTGAGAGCTCTCCAAGCACGTAACTTTTTGCCCTAGAATCTTTGCAGAGAGAATCGAAATCCAAGGATATACCATTCTCTCCTGCCCAATGTTCAAGTGCTTGCTGTCTGGGTGTAACAACAGCAACAAGGAAGGACTCGAAACTGTTTCCATAAACCCATATCTGAAACAGAGGAGAAAAAAAATTCAAATCAGTATGGGGCAGAACAATTTCAGCTCATGAAATGAAGCTGAAATTAAAGATCTGTTTCTGTCTATGTACAGAACTAAACCATTTGACATTATACAAGTGGATGTCACAAATCACAAAAAATTATTGTACAGGTATATGGCAAAAGAACAATCCTACCTCTTAAATTGGGCAGATGATTACAATGAATTACAACAAATGCAGAATCTATTATTCATTAGATCAGCACACATCAGTATGTGTGCACAACATACAGTATGCATGTAGATGGTAAATATTTCAAGAAGCTTAATATGGTCAAAGAATAACATGTGCAACAAAGAAACGAACATGCAATTTGGATATGTTTAGGCACAAGAGGAAAATATCTAAATCTATAAGTGATTTATTTTAATAGATGAACCACTGAGCTCATCAGCTCTAGTATGAGTAACAGTTTCTGATCACCTTTACCCCCTTTTATATGTGCAACAGATCATCTTCCACATACCACATATTTTTCCAAATTTCTATGGACAAAAAATTCACAGCAAGCTAGGACACTAAAACGTTGGGAAGGGTTGTCAGGACATACTGATTCAATAGAAGAAACTTGACCATATATATTCTCCAGGTTTTCAACAGCGACGTATTCTCCTTGTGAAAGCTTAAATATATTCTTCTTCCGATCAATAATTTTCATGCTTCCATTAGGTTGCCACTCTCCAATATCCCCTGTTGAATCATCACTCATGAGAAACAAGGTGACCCCAGCCAATTTAAAAGAGTATCTCTAAACTTCAATTTTGGAAAACATGAATGAAATAACCTGTATGGAACCATCCATCGATCAAAACCTCTTTTGTGAGGTCTTCACGTTTGTGGTACCCCGAAAACAAGGTATTTCCCTTCACGCAAATTTCTCCTCTTGGTGTGCTTGAAAGAGCATCGTATCCCATTTCAGGAACAGATTCCAGGCACACATCTACATTTGGTACAGGAGGGCCCACTGTTCCAAGCATTTCAATTTCATTTGGTAATGAAACAAAGGTTCCCGCACAGGTTTCAGTCAGACCTATTTTTATTTTAACACAAACAAATTGGTCAACTCCACAGTCAAGTACAAGAGCCATAAAAAAGTCAACATTCTAATAACTACATTATATTCTGAACTTTCACGCTATATAAGAGTGATGAGGCATCAGAATAACTTCCTCATAGATTTCAGTTAGACATCATTTATATTTACATTTTAGCATACAATAAATTAATCTAGAACAACTTGCTATTTGCTTCAATGGCTTGAGGTCTTGGGAAAGACATGGTTGATGCGAGGAATACATCTTATTTATGCAAATATTGGCTACTTCTATGAAACAATTGTTGCCACACATCCATTGCTATATGATAATCTTTGTAAGCAGACAAGGAGCTCCACAATCATGGTGATGCTAAAGACTAGTGATTTACATTTTTCTATAGTTGTTTATAATAGTATTATTGTATTAATTTAAATTGTACATAATAAATACTTTCAGATAGACATAAAGTAAATAAATTACAGTATCAAAACATGCTAATTAGTAATTACCCATTAGAACCAATCTTCAGTAACAATTTGGGAAATTCAGAATGGGCTGAGAACTGTTTTAAGTTGAAAGTGCCAAAATGGTAATGTGGTTCTGTATAAATTTAAATTGGTTTTAAACAGTTCCGTTTGTCAAAAAATTGGGAGTTTAATATCAAATTAAGTAAAACGACAAGAGGAGGAAAATAAGGAAACTTTTGGTTCAAATAAATAAACCAGTTTTTTAATAGATTTTTTATTGAGATAATGTGTGACAGACTAAACTAATCAAATAAGGACTGGTTTCTTAAATTTTAAGTGATTATAACAAATAAATAAATTTAAACTGCCCTCATTCTACCAACTTTTCTTTTGGACTGACAGATACTCTCTAGAAAATTTTACGAGACTTGCGATTCTCTCCAACACATTATTACTTTCCTCTATACAAAAATAAATTCATTATTTAGAATATGTTGTTTGTATCATATGAAAATAGCATTGGCACCAGATTGAAATTTGTCTTTCTTTAATCAAAACAAACTTAAAACAAAAAAGACCAACCATTGTTAAGTAGAAATTGTTTATTTCAACTGGCTTATAACTAACTGGACTATTTGAATTCAGTAATTTGATTTTTCAAAACAGATGGCATGGTGCAAGTTTGACTTTCAAAATTAAAAGAACATACCGTATCCTTGTAGGACATGAGCACAGGTCACCACCCGTAAGTATGCTTCCACATGCGAAGCTAGAGGTGCGGCTCCTGACAAAATAAGACGTACCCTACCCCCTAAACCTTGCTTTACCTGATCATGTTGCAAAACCATTAGCATTTACAAAAAAAAGATAAAATAAGAACTACCAAACTGAGGGATTATGGAATTAAAATTAATAAATTTGCTACCTTATCAAACACGATTCTGTCAACAAGTGGAGATGCCTCCTCGTGCTTAGACCCTTTCTTCATGTTATTCAACTTACTGCCACCAATTCCCAGCAGTTATATAATTAGAATATTGCAATGCTTACTAAGGGACAAACAATAATTCAGTAGAGCAAGTGGGGAACCTAAGAAAAATATTAATACTATAAATGAGAATGTATGTGATTTGATACAGGAACATTTGTAGTTTCCAAATATCTTACAGAGGATCTGTGATAGATGATTTTTTATTGTTGGTTTATAAATATAAATATATCCCCAGACTCAAGTAATCATTTACAATAACATTACTTACTATGAGTAAGCACAGCTGAATAATGTCTTCTTTAGGAAGCCCCCAGAAGAAATCTTTTGTGTCAAACCTGTGTATCATATGAAGTTTCAGAATCCTAATGCATGGAATGTAAGAAAAATATCATTTCAATGATCAACAAATAATTTGTGCTGTAGGTTTGTTCTCCTGAATCACAACTTGACCAGCAATATCATATGATGCTAGAAAGATAGTTCACCTGAGTACACTCTGTCAAGCACACGGGGAACAGCACAGAAAATAGTTGGTTTTAGTTCCCCAAGGTCTTCAATTAACAATTTAACATCCTGCAGCCATTGTGTAGATGATGGTCAATCCAAATCCAAAATTTGGCTTTTTTTGGGGATAAAATCAAATCTAAAGTTCAATTATCACATTAAATCTTCAGTCAATAACGACCAATTTAGCACATAGACTCACCCCACGCCAGAAACCTATTGAGGCACCATGCCATATGAATGTCTCCTCAATAACCCTATCAAATATATGTGCAAGAGGAAGGTATGATAAGTATACATCCGTCACATGCAACTGCAAAAAAGGAAAAAAGAGGGGGGATTATGAGAGTCAATAAAAAGACAGCTAAGAATTTAGTCTCCTAAAACGGAAAAAAATGAAATCCAGACCATTCAAATGAGATACAAACTTAAATGAAAACAAATTGCGTTTTTAAAGGGTATTTAGGTAACTACAGGTAAAATCAGATGTAATTAAGAAACCGACTCACATTTTCATTGGCACTATCCAAAAATCGCTTAACCCCTGCAAGGAGGGTAATGATACTCTCATTGGATATCAACACTCCCTTGGGATCACCAGTAGTTCCACTGGTATACATTATTGTGCAGATATCACTCCTTTTCTTCTCAGGAAGATCAAAACTCTGATTGTCACCCTGTGGCAGACATAAGAATTGAATTAGGATTGGTAACCACAAAATGTCCCAAAAGTAGCAAAAGAGACATTACTACCTACTGGTCAAGACTGAAATGAGTTTTCACATCAATTTTAGCATTAATGGCAGAAAAAGGGTAACAATATGTAAATGGATAACCTACCAGTTGTAAAAATTCATCCCATGAATATATTGCCGACCCATACTGTTCAACTTCTTGCTTTTGTTCAGGGGTAACCTTTCCGAAACTCACAAGTGCTGTACAAAGATATAAAAGTTATTGCCTCTTTCTAATGGATATGAATTTTAGGACAGAAAAAAGATAATCGGCAAAACCTACTCTTTAGATACTTTGCCGCATTTGGAAATGTCTTCAATAGCTGAAATTTCAAAAACAAATATACGAGCTATACTGACTGCTTCGCGAGAATGGTAAATAACTCTCTAATCATTCCTAACAATAGATTGCTACAAAATAGACCATTTCAATAGACAAACCTCAGGTATCTTCTTTTCTTCAACAAATGCGATTGAGACTTCTGCATGGGATATAATAAATTCTACAGCCCCAGCACCTAAGTCGTACATATGAAAGTGCCAAAGTCAGTGATAATTAAGATTTTAAAATTAGAGCAACAGATATGAAAGTATTAGGCTAGTGTGTGTATTCTTGGTGACATGCAAAAAAGGAACTAAGAAACTTCTCGTAACAGATTATGAATGTCTGCACAATGGGACATTCTACCCATACCAAGCACAATTTGAATTTTTCTGCATGGTAGTGAATTTCAGACAATTATCACAACTTTCCGTGATTGACAGGTTTTGTTGTAAGTTATGTACTTATGTCTTACTTAATTTTAGTTAGAAAAAAAAAACAAGTTTTTCGATAAATTAGGCAAGATTTTCAAAAGGGTACAGATGAGTGAACTCGGTCATTTGTTCTTAAAAAAACAGGAACAGATAGACATAATAAGTTCTCAATATGTGTGGACTTTGCACTTACATATCTTATTAGAAATACTTTGTTCATAAAACAGAGAAATTTTCCAACAGTGCATGAATTAGTGAACTTATTTATTGTTGGTAAAAGTTAAACAAAAAAAATGCCACATTGCCATAAATGTTGGAACTTTTCACACATCAAAGTAGCAAATCCCATGTACAATAAATTTGAAAAGAAAATTTCAATTGCAGTAGGGTAAGAACATCATCATAGTCTAAAACAAGCTAAAGAAGGTACGAACATACCTAGGGTATCATACAAAGGAACACAATAAAGTCCATGAGCATTGCAGGCCTGCATTTATTTGGCAATATGTTAAAAGCCAATGAATGGAAGAAGCTAGTAAAGGAACATTGTTGCTAGGTGACCAGGGACGCACGTCACTAGCCCCATATAAGCATAAGATCAAAAAATAACAGAAGTGGAACTCTGTGTAGAAAGTAGGCATTCAATAGAAGAGGCTAAGTTTCAATCCAGAAATACCTTATTCTCTTTTATAATCAATATGGACTATAAACAACCAGAGAAACAATAGACACAAAACAGTAGACATAGAAATAAACAACAACAAATAAACAACGCGAAAAATGTTATTATATAAACCTACAAGAAACAAAATAGAAAAATTAGCAGGAAAAAAAAATTAAAAAGATAGCTAAGAGGAAAGAAATTCAAAATTAAATTTACCTCCATGCTCATAATCCACTCTGGGCTATTGGCACCATAAATTCCGCATTTAACACCCTGCAAACCATCAATTTATGAAATAAGAACAAAGCACAATAAATGATAATTATCTGCAAAAATGAAAAACCAAAATCAAATAAAACAACAACCAGCTATTTGAATTAATATGGCCATGTTTCTGATAAGTAATTCACTACTGAGCTATTCGTGCACATGCATATAGCAACACTATCAAGGACATATTTTCTGATACTGATAAGTAACACATTAAAAGAAGATAATATTATTAATAAAACTGAAAAACAATGGTTTCGTTTTCTTCTAACAAGGACATGGTTGACTTACTTCTCCATAACCACAGCTGCGGATGGAATTTCCAACTTTGATCACAAGGTCATACACTTGTTTATAAGTTTGCCACTTGTACTTGCCATGCTATAAGGATTCATAGAAGAAAAAAAATTGAAGTCAGCCAAAAGCCATAAGCAGTCAACCAATGGCAAGAAAATTTCCAGAACACAAAACTTTGACAGTAAACAAGACTTTACCTTCCCATCGACAATTTCGCGGACACCAAGCATTGGATTGTTGGGATATTTGTCAACCGAAGTCCTGCAAAATTACAATACAATCAGAACTTAAATGACCAGTACAAGCACTTAATTCTATTAAACATGATATAAAGCTGGATCAATAAATCAAGTGAAATCAAACCATATATTCAAGTCCTCAAAGTTGAATAATATTTGTTTCAACATCGGAAGAAAAAAAACTGAATAACAAGCTCTGGTTTACGAAATCACTAGTTTCACTGTTCCTAGCAGTGAGTTCAAATTGACATTCTACCTAACATGAAAAAATAACAGAAAGCGATAATCAATGCATCGAGCGAGCAGCATTAAATGTCAACTATGAAATCCATGATATGAATGAAATTGAGTTGATTTTGAATCGTTCCTAATCTTTGAATCTAAATTGAAAGAAGAAGCAAGTGAGGTATGAATTATGAAATCTGACCGGAAAACATCCCAGCAGCTATAGAGACCTTCGATGGAAGGGAATCCATCCTTGGCGAAGAGGCTGCGGTACACAGGTCCCCTCGACGGAGTCGCCTCCTTGGCTTTTTCAACTTCAATGATGAATCTCTTCTGCGGCATGACTGTGTCTGTGTGACTGAATATTCTCTTTCTCCTCTGATTGAAGAATATGAAAGCCAAAGTGTTCGGAACTGGAACTGGAACGAAGCAGAGAAGAGAGAGAGAGGATTTAAAGGCGAGTTTGGTGGAGTTTCCGCGTGAGAGTGAATGCCGGTGAAGACTTGCAGAATGAGTACTCGTGTAGAAGCCAAGGGAAGGTGGTGTGGTTATGGACTTATGGGTATGGGACTTGGCTCTGCTTCTGCTTCTTTTCGCTGTCAAAGAGAGTTTTAAATTAAATGAATTAGGTTTTGATTGGTCAACAAAAATACCCGATCTGATCTATTACGCACCTTTTCAATTTTCACCTTTCTATCTAATTTATACTTCATATTTTTTGGGATAAGTTTGTTGCTATTTACTAATTGATAGAGGACTTTTCCAAATTTCCATAATGTTTTAGGTTTGTTAAGGTCATAAGCTAACCTTTTTTTATCAATAAGATTTCAAAAGGTTGGTGAACATTTCTCTCCTACTTTTGTTTTTTTATTTAATTTAATTAGTTGTTATAATTTTAAGGGTAAACAACTTTACATAAATATTTACATAGAATTATTTTTTATTTTTATTTTAACTTGATAATGATGTTTAAATTATCATTGGATAATTGTATAGCACTTATTTACACGCTTAGTCTACAATTATTTAATTCTTTGCTTTTTTTGGTACATTAAGTCAGTCATTAAGAGGAAAAAATAACAGAAATTTTAAAAATAATTGGACTTGTTCTTGAAGTTATTATCACGTTTAAAGGATAGATCTTATCTTATCTCAGTAACATAAAAAGTTATTTAATTAATTTTGACTTCAAGAGATATGGTTTATCTTCAAAGCTGTCTTTTCCTGTTTTTTTTATTCATGAACATGATTTATATGTTTTTTAATATTAAGCTTATATGTAGAACAAAAAAGGTGTGCTTTGACTTTTGAACATGATAATAGAGAACCTTCTTGGATGAAGATTGAATAAACAGTCTTGTGCTGCAATCAAATAATCCTGATCGAATAGAGTGTTAAAATTCATTAAAAAGTTAAATACCTAATTTATGTAGATGACCCTTTATTTATAGTCAGCAATGATCAAACTCGGTGTAGGTGATAGACTTATATTTGTTATGGTTATGATGAAGAAATTATTCGCCATCCGATCAAAACTGAGATATGTTGAAGATAACTCGTAATTTGGTGAATATCCATACAGTACGTAAAAAGTTGTTATGGGAGTCAGGACTTGACTAAACCTCTATAACGTAGGGACTCGAGTATTCAAACAATATGATAAGGCCTCTAGTCGAATGGATCAAGATCGTGATTCATTCTACTAGAGTGAGACACGTGATTTGTCAGTTGTAATTACCTACGGACGATAATGGATAAATAATCTCAACCTTTCATTGTAAAAATAATCATATCAAAGAGAGTTACTTGTGGTGCATCAATGGACCACTTCACACCCGTCAATAATATCTATTTAAAGTTGAAACCTATTAACAAACTCTAACAATATCATTAAAAGCTATCAAAGGGAGTACATATAAACAAACTCCCAACAATGTCATTAAAAGCTATCAATTCAATAATACTATATTATTGAGAAGCCTAATGTTTACTTTCTTAGAATGAACTCAACATAAGCCCTGGATCATTTCCTTATCCACTACTAAAAAACAAATCAACAAAAGGCACTCCAAAATTTTCCCATTAGTTTTGCTCTTCCAAGTTGTCATGTTTGTTCAATTAATAATGTGTGATATTTTAATATCGACGCTTAAGTCAAATCATAAACGCCACTTCAAATTTATTATTTATAGTGTCTAAAGTAAACAACTAAATAAAATATATAAAAACTTCATTAAAACTTATAAATTCTTATTCACAAACTACAAACTAATGAGTTTCAAAAAACAAACTAATGAAAAAAACCTATTAAAAAATAGACCATAACTATTCTCATAATCTACACAAATAACAACACAAATAAGTTATACTATAAGATTAAATAAGTTCTTCAAAATACAGTTTACTTAATATGTTTTAAGTAAAGGTGCCCACTAGGGTGGGGAAGTTTCAAAGTGGTCCACCCATGGACCAGTGATCAAACACCATTAGATCAAAGATTCTTAGAATATTCCTTAAATTAACGGTGGAGATGAAATAGAAGTAAAAAGGGCATAAACGTAAATGACAATTCAATCTGATCCAAGTCCAACACCCAACCCCTCTCTCACAAAGCTTCTGGAAGGCACTATGGTGGCCGGCGATGAAATCCTAAACGCAGTTGCTCGATCTGAACACATCTCCGACAGCAGGACCAGAACTTCCTTCCACTGGAAAACCCTAAACCCCCAATTTTGTAAAATCCCCTCTTCTTCAGTTGTGGCTTCCCTCCTACGTCCATCCTATTTCTCTTCTCTTCTCTGGCTTCCCCCTCCTTCTTCCGTTTCCGGCGAACACGAGGCAGCAACCACCGTGGTCTCTGCACCCTGGTACCAGCGAGTACCGCTGCACCACCACCACCTCCCATGGACGATGTAAAACAGAGAAGACAGAACCCTAACCACCGCCACCTTCAACCCTCGATCTCCGGCGAATCACTCATCGTTTAGAGAAACCAACACCACCATTGCACTCCCCTCATCGTCCGCAACAAAACCCATCAACCAATTTTCCGTTCCGCCACCCTCCGCCGTGAGCCGCCGCCGGAGGCGATTTCCGGCGAGCCCGCCGCCCTGCAACTGGGTTTTCCGGGAAAAAGAGAAAGCTTTTGGAGAAACGGACGCCACGATCGTGTTCCGAAGCTGAGATGTACGGAGTAGCCGCCGTAGCCTTTGGGGAAACAGAGCTGTTGAGATGGTGGGCTCATCAACCTGCTGTGAGGGGCTTTGATTGCTGGTTAATTCGTGATGGTTCCTCTACTTTAGTCCCAGTGCTGGCCTCCCTCTGCCTGGTGCATGAGCTTTGTTTAATGGTGCTGAACTGGCTTTATAGGACAGATTTTTGGGGAATTTTGGTTCAGGTTGGCGTTTGTGCCTATTGTTTTTCTCAATCTATTTCGGTCCTTTTTGTTCCTTAGCCCTGGTGGTACAGACCTTGTTGTCTTGCCCCTTGTGCTGTGTTTGTAATTCCTCATGAGTTTTTCTCATGATACCTTTATCATTCAATAATATTTTCTTGTTTCTTAAAAAAAGCTCTAAATCTAGCTCATCGATTTTGTTTCGTGGTTTGATTTTGCTAATTTTGAAAAAAAATTGGGTCCAAGTTGATCATCACCACCCAGATAACCCCACTTTCTGTTTCTGATCTAGGTACTTTAAAAATCAGATATTTTCATCAAAGTTAAGATCTTTTTTTTGTTTTCCAATTCAGGGTGTGTTTGATTGCCAACCCTGTATAAGAACTAAGAAGTGTTTGAAATTGCAAGCAAACCAGGGAAATTTGGATTTTGGGGTTTGGGTTTTGACTTGTGTTGGTGCCATGATGGGGAATATGAATCAGTATTGTCTTGGTGTTTCATTGTTTATGTGCTTGGTGTTAACTGTTGAACAGCCTGAACTTGTCCTAGAGGTGGTGCGGTGGTGTTTGAGGTGAGTGAGGACTGAGGAGAGAGGGTTTTTTCTTTTACATTTTAACTTTTTATTTATTTATTTTGTAAATTACTACTATGACCCTTGGTCCACCGGTGGACCATTTTGAAACTTCCCCACCCTAGTGGGCACCGTAAGGAAATTCTTGTCCTTCAATCATTTTATTATTAACCCAAATAACAAGACACATCTTAGCGGTGCCCACTAGGGTGGACACTTTTAAAATTGGTCCACCGGTGGACCAGAGGGTAATATTGACTTTTCCACTTCCCACTTTACCTTTCCCTTCAGATTTACCCTTTGGTCAAACTCCCAGCTTCCATGGCATCACCCAACTGTCTTAGATTTGCTCAAACTCTCCCAATTTGCAAAGCAAAAATTCCCTACAGCATAATAACAGCAGCATCATTCAAGATATGAACCCTTTGTCCTTCAAACTCCCTACAACATCCTTAATAATTTCCTCGATTGAAATGAATTCCAGCCCAAATCCATGAGTTTCTTTGATCCATCCTTTGCTCTCAACAATCCAGGCTGGGTATCATTATTCACATCTTTAAAATACTTTAATTACATTATTTTTTTTAATTTAAGAAACTTGACCTTTTTTATAAAAGAAACAAACAGTGTTGGGGTAAGAGGAAAAAAAGAAACGGATCTGGCCAAACAAGTTCCCATGAAGAAGAAACCTGGGAAGAGAGAGAACGATAGAAGCAGATCAACAGCGATGGAGGCGCGGTCTGGTGGTTCCGGCGCGCGGCGTGCGGCACGGTAGCCTTGGCTGAAGATCGTAGTGCGACCCTAAGCACGGTGGCGAGGAGTAGATGCGCGGCGTGGCAAGGTTGAAACATAAAGAGAAGCGAAGGAAAAAAGGGAAGAGAGGAAGTCGGTCAAAGGGAGAACGGCGGCGCCGGATGAAGAGGATCTGGGTCCTCCTTCAACCTCTTCACCACCTTCAACTCCTCTGTCCCCCTCACCCTCCTTCCCTCCTTCCTCTATACCCAGACATATAATTCTTTGTCACAACAACAGATGCAACTGAGATCTAAACCCGTATGGAAAGAAAAACAATTGTCATTCAACAAGATTAAAAAATGAAGTACAGGAAGAGATTGAAACAGAAATCAACAAAGGAACTGCCCATGATTTTCAATCAATTTCATGTGATCTGGTAGATGAATCATGAAAGAGCAGATCTAGAGTTTGGAAAGAATTAAGGAGTGAGCAAGAGGATATTACGCTGTTACCCTTTTAACAGTAACTCAATCCTAACCACTAATTTTAAGAATATTCCTCGATTCCTCTATCCAACGGTTCTTAGGCATTGGTCCATCATGAACCATTTTTAAAAGTGTCCACCCTAGTGGGCACCCATCTTTAGCATCATCATTCACTTTAAAAACTAGTGTAATACACTAATACGTACTCCATATGTAAAATCTTCAAATACACGTTACGTAAAAATAACAAAGAAACCCATTGAGTAAACATAATAATTAATAACAAAGAAAACCCCATTAAACAGTCTCAATAGCCATTCTAGTGACGACACATAACTGCTGGAATTCCATGTTCCATGGTCTAGACCCATCAACAGGAATCTCAGCCAAACATCATGCCCATGGAAAAAACTATCATACAATCCGAGCAAAAGTCTATCGAATCAAATGAGGGAAAAGGTATTCCAACTAAAGGAGAAAATCTAGAATCTAGATTATACATATCTATGAAATCAACTTGGAGTCAACTTATACACACCAGAAAATTTTAACTTGATATCAATTTGAAGTCAGGATGTGGATCATTGAAATACCCATTCCAGCCCGCACATTTTAATTGCCAAATCGACCACTTCCCCATGGCTGCCTCCTATTCCCACCTCCATTGCGCGGCCCAACATCATTCCTCATTGACAAATCTCTCATTCTTTGCTCCTTCATGTTTGCAAATAGTGAATCCAACGTCTTAGGCTTTTGCTTAGGCATTACATCCACATTTTCCTGCTGCTTCTGAAGAGAAGGCAATGGTTGCTGCAGGCAAATTTACAACAAAATGTAAACTACACAATCGAACACATAAAAAGCAGGATCTTCAATTCAGATGCACAAGGACCGCAACCATAAATCAAAACACTAAGTTATTGATAGCTTCATTAATTTTACAACCCCTTCTCTGCCCTCAAATGTTCAAGCTGTCCACCTCAATTCAACCACCCCACACAAAATAAAAGCATCAAATACAGCTAAAATTGTAGCACGCACAGTTCTAATCAAAATGATCAGTCATCCACATAGCTTGTTTAAATGAACCGTCACTGATCATAGCCAGTTCAAAGCAATCGTTTCTTCAAAATGTTAGGATTTGTTAATCTTGATTCCTGAACAGTGAATACAACTTCCAAAAGCAATAAAACAGACATAACACAGTAAAGTTACCACACCTTTGCACCAAAACCTCCACTAGCAGCCCTTCTCTGACTTGCAGGAGCTTGAAATCTGCACCCACGAAAAAAAAGTATAATCCATGTGGAAAAACACAATATATTTAAAATACTCCAACAAGATCAGTGGGTAGCACCAGGTTACTCAAAATACCATCACTTGGTACACATCACACTAACAACCATTAAATTCCTAAAAATTCAAGTAACTTACCATAAGATTATAGTATATCCATATCCAACTATGAAGAAAGAAGAAAATAATTTAAGAATAAAGACAACACTAACTATATAGTTGAAGACAACAACTCAGTGAACAACTTCAAAATTTCCACAGAAACCTGTCAGTTGTGATATGACCTGGAGTTTGCACTAGCACCCAAACAACTTGTATGAAACTTACTACAGTCCAGAATGGGATAACACCAGGGAGGATATCATGCAAGTGGATCAATTTAAACTTCAAAGCTTCCACAAAGATCCCCTATTACTGTTAAGTAGCAACAAAAAATCTGTATGCTGATGGAGATAGCATTTCCCCACCCAACCACTATATGGCACCACTGCGGAGGACTTAAGGACCTTGAAACAAGTAACTAACGAGCATCATCATCCCCCTACGATGTTGGCCAGAACTAGCAGAACTCCACATTAGTTTACTTGATTGCCAATAACAAAAAGTTCTCATCAAAGTTAAACCATGAAGAACTGACTCCAGATTCTTGGTCACAGAAAGATGCCTTCTTATCCCACCAAATGAACTCAGATTTATTCAATTATCTAGCCAGTGGTTGACAACAGAAATTAACTTATAAGAACCAGCCAACACAAATAAGTGGCATGATGCACTTTTATGGAGGGGCCCACTGGAAAAATGATTCCTCCATATTGCATTGCAAGTGTGCATCCTTGCAGCATTAACTCAACTTGGAGAAACAATCAGGTGTTGCACCAATATCATGACAAAGTGAAGGAGGATTATAGCAAATGGGTAGAGCGGCAAGATTCACTACCCAGGCAAAAGGAATACCGATAGCAAAAGAAAGAGTAGTAGCTCTCGGAGTGAAGTAACAAGTCTAAATGAGAGGGTGGCTATAAACATAACGGTAAGATGAGCTCATCTCTTCAAAATGGTTAAATTCTCAAACCAAACCATGCTTTGTTATATTCTCCTGATTTTTTGTGCATGCCATGATACACTTCTACCGCCCTTCACAAATCACAACTAGGATGAGATGCTTCAAAAAGAATCTTAAACTACTGTGTCTAGCAACCCATTCCCAGTAAACCAGACGCCACCAAACTAGTAATCCATAAGCATGAACCAGCCAGCTCAACCAACATAACTCCAATTATCTAGCGTGAACTGAACATCCTCAATAACACAACATAAACCCACCCAAACCATGAAGGAGTTTGCACAATATATTAATGAGATTATAATGCAGGCATTCAATTCCTTATTCCATAACATGTGGCTGGCCCTTATTCATGATGTAAAGCTGGCTCCTTTTGTAGTGAAAAAAAATATGCATACAAAAGGCACATTAAGTTGGACCATGTTTTACCTGCAATGATTCAAAAACCAATTCAGAACTGTTGTAATAAATGCCCCAACACACAAGAGCATCATTGGAGTTAAATGTTCAACCCCAGCTACCACTCCCATTCTAACAGACAATAGATGTGCAATAATACAATAAAAAATTGTAATACCTTGCTTTATTTCGGTTAGCCCCCCTGTTACGATTAGGATATTTACTTTGAAGAGGAGCATTAACAGCTTTTCGTGCAACCTCAGTTGCAGCAGGAAATTGGTTTCCCTGGAAACTAGATCTTCTTTTTGCAAGAGCCCCCTGATTACACATATTCAAACACACCAAAATTAGAAACAAGTAGGCATAAACAATGTATGCAATAAACTTCAAGTGATTATGCTTTTCAGAAAACACACCTGTCTAAGAGAAGACCTTGACTCCATATAACCTCGCACCTTTGAAGACTTATCTTGATTAAAATTGTTTGAAGATTTATGGCTTTTGTTCTGCGCAGATATAAGAATAAAGTGAAGCGATGACCCCATTAATACGAAAACGCAAACATCAAGACAAGAAAATGGGAAACAATTTTCCAGAACAAACACTTACCGGAACCCTTCTTTGCTTGGTAGATTTAGGATTCTTAGACATTTTGATTATATCATCTATCAATAGCAATGAGTGAAGGATATTAGATATATATCAGACAGAAAGTGAGAAAAAACGAGGAAATTTTCAATAGGTTCAGGAAAGCAAACCTAATGTCATGTCCATCTTCTTCTCTGTGAGCGCAATTGCCTTGGTTGAAAGAGGTTTCGCTGCCATCTAATAATGTATAAAGATGAAAACACAAAATCAATTATCCTGCAAAAATAAAAACCACTTACAACTACGAACCAAACAAAATTAGGGTTCCATCAAAAGATTTTTGAAACGAAGCAACAAAATCAAATATATTCGAAAATCAACTCAATCGCAGAAAGAAAAACATATCAAACAAAATCAATAGATACCTAAAAAACCCTAACATCGTTGGCAAACTCTGTTGTTTACCAAAATAAAATAAAGTACGCTTACAAATTTTGATGATGGCTACAGAAGAAACAGAAAGAGAGTGCTTACGATTAGGCGACGGTGGTGTTGAGGAACTGCGATGGAGTAGCGGAGCTTGTCTAGGGTTTCGTTTGATACCAGCACTCTCGAATCGAAAGAGATATTACAGAGCCGCGAAGAGAAACAAACCGAGGTAACAATGATGAAGGGAAAGGGTTTGGGTATTTATTGTGTGATGTAGATGGCGGTGACTCAATCGGGTCTCTTTTTGGATTGGAGTTACATACCCGAACCCGGTAACCTATATATAGCAATTCCAATGAAAACGCGTCGCGTGGCATCTAAGCAACTATTTTACCTTTTTTTATATAAATCTTTACAAATTATTTATTATTTATATCTCTTTTAAATCCATCTTAAATTGAGATTTTTTTTAAATAAATTTACAAAATTTAATAAAATCTTGTAACTATATTTACCTTTCAATGTAACCGAAAAAAAATTACCTTTCAAATTATTAGTACTATGCATATTATATTATATTAAAATGAGTTTAATGGATATGCACTGACAGTGTAAAATAGTTTTACACAGTCATCCAATCAAAGCATGCCACATAGGAGAGATAATTACATTTGACTTTAATTTTAATTAAAAGAATAAGATATTTTCTGATTTGGCGGAATTCAATTGGATGTCTGTGTAAAACTATTTTACACTGTCAGTGCATATCCATTAAACTCTATTAAAATTAAAATACTTAAACCAATAATTAAAAAGTAGTATTGTACACTTTGTATTTTTTATATATTATTAATTAAATATTTTTTAAATTACTTAAAAAATCTAAAGTGGCTCAACAATTAATTTAGATTTTTTTTTGTGACAAAGGTAAGATAAAAAAAAAAATACTAACCAACTACATCCTGACAGAGCAGGGGCACTACTGGCGATGGAGGCGTGCTCCAAACCTTCCAATCCCAATTTTCACCAGCAGCAAGCTTTGCCAAAGCATCTGCAACCATATTTTGCTCGCGAGGAACATGAGTAATGGTTACTGTCCAATCTCTCGCCAATCATCTAAAGTGACTCTTCATTTTAGAGAATACAAATCTCTTTTAATAAACCGTGATTAACATGAACTTAACTTATTTTACTAAAAATTTAGGGAAGAACACCAATATCTTTTTTTTGTGTACATTGAAAAAAGACAAGAAAACAAGAGAAAATACAAGGCTAACAAATCCCTAACCAAGTTGGGATTGGGCTCTTGAGGTGGAGCCTCAAGACAACAAAAGTCACACGAGAGGCGAGCACCTAACCCAGCAAAGCAATCTGCTGCGTTGTTAGCATCCATGGAGATATGTATCAAGCTTATACTCCAATCACGGTCCAAAAGAAGCCTGAGCTCATGAAAATCAAAAGTGGTGAAGGTACCTTTAGTAAGCTAACGTGTCAAAAATCTCAAGACAATCCACTTCACAGGTCGCATGCCGAACATTATCAACCCACAGACAATTGAAGCATTGGATAAGAGCAATGAGTTCAGGTACAAGCAGACTCCCATTGGTTGTCCCAGCATAAAACCCGAAAACCCAATTACCCAAGTGGTATCGTATAAAACCTGACCTATGGTGCGTTTGGAAAAAAAGATTAATTAAGCGCTTATTATGGCTATAAGCGCTAATTGCATAAGCCATTTTCGCGAGATAACTTATGAAAATAAGTTCAAAACAACTTATAGATAAACCAATTAAGTTCTCCCAAAGCTCAATTAAGCTCTTCCAAAAAGGACCTGAATGGAAAAAATATGATCAATACGAATCCCTCAATCTATTGAAATAAATTTCTATTATTGTAAACCAAATCTCTATGGAGATGGATATTAGATGAGATGAGACATACTATTTTCACATAGTACTCGAAAAGCGCTTCAAAGGTGTAGAATGCCACAGAGCATCAAACAATTAGGAAAATACTGGACTAACAAAGAGTATAATTCACTAACTTTGATTTATGATAAAGAAATTCCTGCTAACAGAGTATTCTCAATTCCACTTATTCATGGCTTCTACAGTCACTGTTGCCATTTCAATTTTATCTCAGACAAAAAAGTTTATTCCAAAAATTTGCTTCCTTTTCACTCTATGCTAGACTAAGAGGGAAGGAATCAGTTGGAACCATAGACCCACTTCTCTGCATTGCTAGTGAAATTAACCAACTCTTCTGGCTTAAACCACAAGTTGACTTCATCCTTGGCAGTCTCTGGACCATCACTCCCATGGATGATATTTCTACAGATAAAGGTAACAATCAGATTGTGATAACCGAATTATGGACAATGCATGTATGTAAAGAATGAAGCATGTCTCTATGCTAAACAATACCTTCCAACGATGACAGCCAGATCGCCTCTAATAGTTCCAGGTTCTGACTTCTGGGGATCTGTGGCCCCAATTAGCTTTCGGCCATATGATATTGCTCCCTGTCCTTCCCAGACCTGTAACATGAATTTTCGGGAACAAATAAGACAACAGGTTAGGAACATGAATCAAAATCTTCTGCCTCCAAATGATGTCTTAATTTGCTGTTTCACCAGTGAAAACTTGCAGGTCAATTAAGAAAAACAACATGGGTGGGGCAGTTATACATGGTAGTTTTTAATTGTCATGTCAGTATTTTATTGGTGAGACAAAGAATGATTTAGGTACATGAGATTTCAATCCCACAGACATTAGGTTGTTTTGATCCAAAAGGCAAGAGATTGAACAGATTCTAACCATTGCAACAACAGGGCCAGAGCTAAGGAATTCACATAGCTCATTGAAGAAGGGTCTCTCCTTCAGGTCATGGTAATGTCTCTGGGCGAATTCCTTTGAAGGAACTAATACTTTAATTCCCACAAGCTTGTATCCTTTCCGCTCAAAACGAGATATAATCTCTGAAATCTGCAAAAATAAATATCTTAGAAGTTGTATACTAAAGTATACCCATTGCCTCAGAAACAATCCATAAGAAGTGCTAGAAATCTAGTTTCACTTTACCAGCCCTCTCTGCACTCCGTCAGGCTTAATGGCAATGAAAGTGCGCTCCAGCTGGTAGGGAAAATGAACACATGATTTGCACATAAGAATCATTATCAAGAAAGACAACAAGCAAAGATGAAACTGAAAATAGACATGATGACGATAAATGTTGAATGTACCTCAGCAGCGTGCACCTCCTGATCTTGGAGAAGGAAAGCTGCAAGACATATAAGAAGAAAAATGAGGGGAAGTAGTCTAAGATATGAATATCTGTTTGACGGATGTTCACTGATATTGTGCTACATTAAGAACCAACTGTGAAGTGTGAACTGACAAATGAAAAAGGTCTCAAAGCACAAAGCATAGTTTTGAGCCTTTGTGAAAACCTAGAAGTTAACTAGTGTAAACTACTAGATTTTGCTTTGATAAACTAACATGTATAAATTATTAACGTAATCTGAAGATTGATATACACGACGCACACACAGAAAAAGAAAATGGTAATGTCAACTCATGGCTTTTGCAGTGTAATTTATCTATTGTGCAAATCATGGTAGAGATTAAGGAATCAGCAAGAAAGAAAAGCCATCACAAAAATGTACAAATGTGCTAAAACTATAAGCGTCAATTGGTAAATTGAAGAGGCTGGATTGAACTATTGAAATTCATTGC